>NC_136983.1:9791837-9831837 GCF_032717465.1 Coenobita brevimanus | reverse complement strand
ATTTCGAGACATCTGGGCACACTGCGCTTGAAAGACTGGAGGTCATAGGTAATAAGAAATACACAGAGAGAGAGAGTTCGCGAGTTGACCTGTTGTATAATGAAGGATTGGGAGCAACGGTTAACTCTCGCATGAGAGACTTGGACAAAATAGGGATGAGAGTTTGCTGCTAGACGGGTGCTACTCGCCCGCTGCAGTTGTGGAGAGATGCAAGCAGAAAGTTCAGATGAGTTATCATTAAGGCAGCGATAGAAAAGAGATAAAGATGCAACAGTGCGACGAAGAGACAGAGGTTGAAGGGAGCCAGTAAGAGGAGCCTTTGACTCCACCTTGCTGAGAAGAGCTGTTTGTTGGGAGCCTCCCCACACATGAGAGCTTTATTCTACACGGGAGTGAAATAAAACTGCTGTATAAAGTCTACATCTATGCAGAGGTAAAAAAGGCACAGAGTCGGCTTAGTACTAACAATCTCTTAGAAGCAGATGTTACAAGAAAGGTAATATGTTCTTTCCAAGACAAATCCCTAGTGAATAAAACCCCAGGTATGTTTAAGGATGATGCAGGATTAAGCTGAATATTGTTAAAAATTACAGGGCACTCCTGTGGAGGATTTTGTGGTGTGAACTGATTTTTTTTTTTTTTTTTTTTTTGTGGCATTAAAAACAAAAAGATTATTTTCACCCCACTCTGAGATATGAACCAAGTCAGACATTAGGTGTGCCATAGCCTCATCCCTTGTTTGTTGAAGTAACTGCTGAGATGGACACTGCAGGAAGTGAATGAAAATGTGAAGGGGGAATCATCAGCGTATGAGTGGATAGGTTTAGATGTATAGATTAGAAGGACATTAATGAATAAAAGGAACAGAGTTGGTGATAGGACAGAGCCATGAGGAACACCACTACTGACACCTCTATGAGAAAAACGGTAACCGTCTACAACAGCAGCCATAGAACGACCAGAAAGAGATGAAGGCACAGATAGAAGGACAGAAACCATAAAGGGGCAGTTTAGAAATTAAAGATTTATGTCAAACGATCGAAAACCTTTGAGGGGTCAAGTGCAATGACAAAACTTTCGTCAAAGACACGGAAGGAGGATGACAAGTAGTCTGAAATGTAGGTGAGAAGATCGCCAGTGGAGCGTCCCTGGCGGAACCCATACTTACGATCAGAAAGAAGACTGTGATAGCAAAGATGCTTTATAATTTTTGTCAAGAATAGACTCGAAAACTTTTGAAATACAGGATGTTAAAGCAAACTGGGCGATAGTTAGAGGGATGTTAATGGTCAGCCATCTTTGGGACAGGCTGAATGAGAGCAAACTTCCAGCAAGAAGGAAAGGTACAAGTTGACAGACAATGGCGAAAGATTTTACCAAGGCAGGATGTAAGCACAGAAGCACAGTTCTTGAGGACAACAGGTGGAGCCCGATGAGGCTTATATGCCTTACTAGTATTGAGGCCAGTGATGGCCGAAATCAGTCGAAAAAATCTTAATGTCAGCCGTGAGGAAATCAAAGGAAGGAAATAATGGGGGAAGAACACTGGAATCGTCTAAGGTCGAACTGCAGGAAAAATTCTGAGCAAAGAGTTCTGCTTTATCAGTAGAAGAATCAGCGACAGAGCCAGTAGATTGGAAAACAGGAGGGAAGGATGATGAGCAAATTTGTTAAAAAGGGTTTTGGCAAGGTACCAGAAGGAACGGGAAGAATTTGAGCTGGAGGGTTCACAGCATTTAGTCCTAATGATATTATTTTTAGCACAGTGAAGAACAGACTTAGCATGATTCCGGGCTGAAGCATAAAAGAAATCAGATTCAGGAGTGGGTTTGCTCCAGTGCCTTATGCCTCCTCATTGTTGTGTACAGCATTAGAAGAAGCATGATTAAACCAAGTTTTTTTTTTTGCATTAAGCAAAGGATATCAGAAATGAATGTATGCTTCCATGCTCGAGAGAATAGCTTCAGTAATGCACAAGGTACACACAGATAGCCCTTGGCCGTGGAAGCAATAATCATTCCAGGGAAAGTCAAAGAAGTATTGCCTGAGGGTCTCCCATTCAGCAGCTCGAAAATGGCATAACCGACGTTTCTTTGGATCCACAGACCTTACTGGAGCGAAAGGACAGGTTAAGGTGATGTGATTGTGATCGGAGGAGACCAACAGAGAGGAAAGATTTACAGCGTAAGCAGAAGGATTAGTTGTAAAGAAGAGGTCAAGTACTGTATGCTGGAACTCTTTCCAAGGCAGTCAAGGATACGGGTAGTGTTCTGTACAAGCTGCTGTACGTCATTAAAGGTAGGCCATTAAGGATAGGCTTGTTCACCAGGTGGATAACTGAAAAGAGAGGAGAGCCAAAGGTGGTGATAAACATTGAAATCTCCTAGAATGGAGATTTCAGAGAAAGAAGAAATGGATAGAATAAAGTGACCAGATTTACTGGAGCTAAAAGCGGGACATTGTCGCCCATATATATATATATATATATATATATATATATATATATATATATATATATATATATATATATATATATATATATACAGCGCTGCACCTCACATGAGGCTGCCAACCCTAACGGCTTAGACAAACTCCGAACATACCGTATGGTACGGCAAATGGCCGACCAAAGTTGTCAGTTAACGAGTATAACAGATTCTATAATAACAATTCGGTATATCATTTGGTTTGGATTATGCATAATATTACTAATTCATCATAGTTTCATAAAAGAAGGTCATCTTATATCTAATGAAATACTGTAGTAATTTTCTAAAAGAGGGACAGGTAAGATAATTTGCTAAAAAGCGGGACATTTTAATCGCAGTTAAATAAGCGGGACAGACGTCAAAAACGCGGTACTGTCCCGCCTAAAAGCAGGACTCTGGTCACCTTAGGATAGAATGTATTCCATCTTAGAAGTGAGATAGTCGAAGAATTTTTCATAGTCAGTAGAATTAGGGGATAAGTAAACAGGACAGATATATTTGGTCAGGGAATGACAGGAAAGCCAAAGCCAAAGAATAAAGAATTCAGAAAATTCAAGTTCAGGAACATGAGAGCAATATGTATTGTTGCATACATAAGCACAACAGCCACATTTGGCACTGAAATGAGTATAAGTAGGAGGATACAGAGAAGGGTTTGTTATCAGTCATCTCAGATAGCTGAGTCTCAGTTAGGAAGAGAATTTGAGGTTTAGCGGAGGAGAGGTGGTACTGAACAGAGACAAAGTTATAGGAAAGGCCGCGGATGTTGCTGAAATGAGGAAGAAGTGAGTCAGACAGTGGTTCCAGGCATCTCACTGGATCGTCGCTGGGAGAGGGGCGGATGGTGGAGGCTTTGATGTCCTCCCTCGCCTGGGGACTCCGAGGGTTGGTTAGTAGATGCCATTTTATGGCAAAATTTTGCATAGAAAGTGATTTGTGTAATGTGCATATAGATTAGTGTTGACAGAGGAACGGGTATTGGAGAGCATGCTGGCCTATTCTCTGTGTAACTGAATCACTGAAAAAGTTCTACCTTACGAATCGGAATAGTGGGCAATGATTGCAATGTAAATGGAATGGACAGGATTAGGTTAGCTATCACACGGAAAGATCAAACGATGTAGCCTAATCACTACGAATAAAAAGCAGAACCGGTTGTGAGAGCGTCACATCTTTTCATAGAACAGATAACTGATCGGCAATGTGGGTAATGGAGTGACGCGTAGAGATGGAATCAAACAAAAGCCAAACAGGTAACAAGTTGGTGGGATGGATCATGATATTTGATGTGGCTGATTAAAACAGGCTTACAACCAGTAGTGTGGAGTGGAGAAAGTTGGGGATGGCCTTCTTTCTGCAGTGGTCTGACTCACTACTGCTGCTGTTAATGGTATGGGATAGATAAATCATCATCGTCAACACCATGGCCTTAATCATCATCATTTTGGCTTTATTTTCAATTTACATTGGGGTGAGGTAAATTAAAACAATGAAAGAAAAAGCAAGAAAGTAAGAGAACCGCGAAGAGCACGTCCAATGCCTGTCACACAATAATATACACATATTCAAAATTCCCGGAATCCTGGTTCGCTAACACAGGCCTCTCCATCAGTGCATAGTTTTGTATTAATTTCCTCTGTAGATACACTTCACCAACACCTGTCAGTGAAAACCATTCATTGACTGAGGTTTAAAGAGGAGTGCCAAACTCTTGCCATATGCAGATCCTCATGTATTTCATCAAATCAGCTCCATCGCCTATGAGTTCGTTTGCCCCAGCAACTCCCACACCATACTTTTTTTTTTTTTTTTTTTTTTTTTTACAAGGATAATTAATAATCCACTCCCAATACAGAACAGATACAGTTACCTAGAGAAGTGCAGGATAACTTACTTGTAATTCAAGGCTTTGATGCTGACTACCACAAGTTTTTCCATACGACTGATAATATAAGCTTGGGGAATATAGGCAAGTGCAGTTTTACAGGCAGCGATGCAGTTGTAACAGGCAATGTGTTTGTAATTAACCCTGAAGTTAACCACTTCCCTGCGATGTCATTATTATAACATCTTTTTCTTCTAGCAGACTATTTGTATTTCTTAAGCTTAAGCCAGACCTCTGGTGGTGCAAAGGTTAATTAAAGCTCTACTGAACAGGTGCAGTTCAAAAACTCTCCCGTCAGGTGAACAAATCGTTTAAAATTAACAAGGATTAACTCAATATGACGTAATCAGACTGAAGGGATTAATCGCTTCACTAAGCTGGCATCTTTGTATATTATATTCTTGCTATTTTCAGGCAAGAACATTCAGTTTGGGAGATTTATTTCTTTACTGTATTGTTATATACAACTTTCATTATTCTTTTCGCTGCTAGACACACTCCTAACCTAAATAATATATCTGTTACCAGTATAAGGTGAATTGTAAGATGACATAACACCTTATGAAATGAACTTACAGTAAAACATACATACATGCATAAACAGATTAATTAAGTAACTAACAGTGAAAACCTACTGTTCTGGTAGTCACATTCTCGATAATGAATCAGAAATTTTGCTGCATATTCTTTGGTATAACTACGGTAATCAGTTTTACTCTTTTCACTATACCTCGGCTTAATCTTCCATCTTTTCATCTTGATTCCTGAGTCGTAGCAAAAGGTTAACACGAGAATATTATGCTCGTCATGACCAAGTGAAATGGAAAGGATGTGCAGCCATAGTATTACCTAAGTTTGTAAATGGGCTGCATAAAGAGCTGTAAAAGGACGAAAATATGAGCTAAGTTAATATAAATGAACAATAATAGCAGGCCAATGCCGAATGAATTTATCGTAATGGGTAGTACGAGAAAATCTTTTATGGTTGTTGAAACTGAATATGCTATACACGTTTCAAAATGCTTCTTCCTCAGTTATATGTCTGGTAAATCTACTAAGATTGATTATTAATAATGTTATATCCCCATCCCACACTGCCACAGGCTCCAATAGCAGTAGTACAGTACAGGAAGGATGTTGCCAGTGAGCTGTTCTTCCTATAGTCAGCCTTTTTATGTACAGTACACAAGATCAGCTGAGGCGTTGTAAATAAACACTGGCTCCTTATTTTCACTATTTTTCCAAATTATTACACTGAATGCTTTCCAACTTCACTATTCTCACAAGCACTGGAGCTATAGAAACTTTACTAATGGCATTTACACTTCATGTTTGACAACACTTCACTATTTTTCACAAGTACCGATGATATACAATCTTCAATAACACATCACTGTTTGCTATCAACACTGTTTTCACAAGTACCGAATATATACAAACTTCACTGACACTGCACTACACTCAAACTGAACTGAAAACTGACTGAACTTGCTCTAGTCTCTTCCCCATCCTTACATAAGCTTGCATTACTCTAGAAACTTCTACATTTTTCCACACTTCTGGTGTATTCCAGAGACAGAGCACAGTTATCAACTCGGAGACAACCAAAACATGCCAGAGCTCTCCCACACTGCACAACACTGTAAATTATTTAGCATACAAGCTTAAATTAAATTACATAATTTAACAAGCAATCACATAAATGAAACATTATAGAGAAAAAGAGCACAAAAATTAATGCATAATTTACGAAACAACTACGCCCACAAACAGTAGGCAAACTGACAACTCTGACTCGCACCTGAACCACGGTAAACATCGGGAATCGGTGAGAAATTTCTCAACTACTTAACTGGTATATCCCGCTTCTTAACAATAATTTTTAATTTTATAGCTGCAGCCAACTTTGACTTTCCCCACAAAACCATTTCAATACTTCATGAGATCCTTCATTAGAGCTAATTCACCTTATAATGGCCCATGTATTCTTCTTTTTCACCTTGATTCATATAATGTATTAGAGTCCCCACAAACTCCAGACGGTTGCCAGTGTTCGCCGGATCACTAAATAGCGTGGGGTCACCACCCGCTCAGAGTTGGTGTACCTTCCTTTTAAAAAATTCTTATCGGGAATATTACTCATACATAAAGCATTATTCCAGTATTATATTAATCTCAGATATTTTACCGATGTTCTAAATCAGATTTACAGAGAAAAGTTCTTCACAGAGTTTATGTAAAGCCATGAAAGCTTATTGTGTGTGTTTGCTTTGAGCACATTTTTACCAAGTGTTATGAATCTCAGTTGTTGGAAAAATTTATCATACAGTTTCCAAAAGATGTTAACCTTTCATTTGGCAAATTTTGACATGATAGACTTAATAATAGTAAGAATTGTATGGCTGAATCTTACGGGACCAGGATCAGTGACCCAAATTTTTAAAGACATAATATTCCTCTTCTTTCAGGAATGTCTCAGTTCTGCTAAAGTCCATTTTTCCACATATATTTTCAGGGGCGCACCAAGTGGAGGGGGGGCCAAAGGAGCCATGGCCCCCGGAAATTTCCTTTCTTGTAAGAAAATGAAAGCGACTTGCATTAGATTTTTTTTCTAGCCACAATTTTCATTTCTATGCCCCCCCCCCCCGGAAAAATATTCCTGGATGTGCCCCTGTATATTTTAGTTGTGCAGTGGACCATGACACTATATTTTCCGGATCCATTGGCTGCTTTTAAAAGGAACCGGCGTCAGGTGTGGTGTGTACACATTTTCAGCACAGCCCTGGGCCCCTGGCGGCGGGCACACAAACTACGCAGCACTACCGATGAGAAAGCCCCTCCAATTGAGCTCAGTGGGTTCATAAGATCTTCGATTGTTTAAGTACCATATGTCCTTCATTTGTTATATAAGATGCAATTTCGTTATATCCATTACCATTTTTCCTTACAGATGTACATCCAACACCTAAAATCATGACAGTGACAATACTCGGGCAACATATTAACAATCACATGTAGACTGTCCGCAAATTGAGACAGACGCAAATCACAACCTTCCATTACTGTTATATTTTGATAAATTAGCCAATTTTTCTCCAGTATTATACGTAGATAAATCAATAAATATCCTATTTTCAGTTGAGTAACACAAAACTTGTATAACAGAGGGTAATTCAAGTTGACCACACTACTGGATTTTACATTATCTTGGCAGCAGTGGCATCTTGTCCCAGTCTGTGGAGGCTCCTATTGGAAGAATAGGATAATGCAACAGCTCTACATCCTTCCCATAGCACCTCTTCTTGACTAGCATTATATTCTACAGGTTGAAGCAAAAGTCTCCATACAGACATACAAGCATTTTATTTACAAATCCAAGTAATTAATAATATTAACAAAGTGTTCAAATCCCCTGTGGAAGTCACGAAATGTGTTTGATAACATTACCTCCGAGGTCATGGCACATCGAAACTTGGTCACCCCGGATTGCGTATAACATCGCGCAACACGTTAGGTGATATCTTGGTACGTGCATCGCCGATACGTTCCTGAAGATGAGCCACGTCTCGGATCTTCTGATAAACCATCTCCTTGAGGTGCCCCCAGAGGCAAAAGCCTAATGGTTTGAGGTCTGGTGACCGCAGTGGCCACTCCACAGAGCTGTGGCGTCTAATCCAGGCGTTAGGGACCTGTACATCAAGCCACTAGCAAACGCTGGTCCCATAATGCGGCAGCGCCCCATCCTGCTGGAACCATTCCAGAAGCAGGCCTTCTGCATTCAAAACACTGGGCGTGATGAGGTCCTGCAACATGTCTAGGTAGTTTTCCGCGTTTAGACAGGCAATGCTTGTATGGAGACTTTTGCCTCACCCTGTAGTATTACTCCGTTACTGAGACTCAGCACTGTAGGTGGTACAATGGTAATTTTAGGTCAAACAAGTGAAAAGTGTATACCAGCAGTATTCAAGAGGGTTGGAAGGATTGTAGCGTCAATCTTCATTAGCTTGGAATCTCAGATAGGTAATGAGTTTCTTCGCCACAGTCATACGTACCATGAGATGGTTGGGTCATTTGGAGAGAATGGAGAATGAAAGACTGACCGGGAGACTGTACAGTATTTGCTTGAGAAGGAAGAAACAGGAGGAGCGGGAGACCAAGGATGAGATGGAGAGCATGAGATGATTTAAGTTGGAGGAAGGGCAGCCTCATCGCAGAGGACAGGGTGACAATAGTGATTTGTTTTTGGCCACCCCTTCTCTGATTACAGCATCTGGCTATGGATAGATAAATTATAGATTGATAGATAAACAAATATATACATATAATGATGGAGAAATAGACAACTAGACAGGCAGATAGACAGGTCGAAAAAATATAGAAGTGTATCTGAACGGACGGTAATGAGGGTGTCCATAAAAGACGAACTGAAAAGCGTAAGAAAAGGTCTGCAAAGCTAACGCGAGAAAACGAGCTAACGACTACCACGCAGCCATAATGATATCCCACATCACTCTGTACCACATATGCAGTTTTATCCCTTCCTTCATGTTTCATTCAGATAATGAAGAACAGGACTTTTGTGATCGTGAAGGTTAAGTACATATAAAATAACTTTTTGCTCGGAGGGTGTGTAAAATGGAACATAGCGCCTGGTGGTTTGATGGGTTAAAAAGCTCACATCGGATGTGGCCCACGAGGGTTTACATCCAATTGAGGGAAGGGGTCTGTTGCTCAGCATGCCATTCAGAGAAGAGTGACTGGTCACCCTAACCTTAAATGTCGGGTCTGGGCACCCTTGCCCTGGGCACGATCCCGATGGGGCATATATAATAGATAGATAGATGTGAGTAGGGAGATAGAAAAATAGATAGATAGGTAGATGGTACGTAGATAGGTAGGTAGGTAGGTAAATAGACATCAGACAAATAGGTAACTGGATAGATACAGTAGATACTGTAGATAGGTAGAGAGACAAATAGACAGATAGACATTAGTTTTGGGATTTAACTTGGTCTCATCATCGATTGGTTGTGAGACTTTGGACTGACACACTGCTTTGGAAAGTCTGTGGACTGAGAAGTAGGATAAGAAAAGAAATGCAGATATTTGTAATAACTGCGGAGTAAGAAAGTCTGTCGATCAAAGGGTACAAGAGAGACTGCTCACGTGGTATTGTTCACACTGAGAGAATGACTGTGGATACGGTGTTGAAATGTTTATATGCATAAGTAAGTCTGACGGTAGGAGGTGTGGAAAGCAGAGAGGAAAGTGGATAGTTAATATATGTGCATGGCAGAAATAGCGAAGTAAGAAAATTGAGGAATAATAAAAAAAATAGTAGAGGAGAGACCTGTATGGATGAGGTATGCATATACGCGTACCTGACAAGGACTGCACCCCCTGTTTATGCTTGGATATCGATGGGGGAAAGGGAGGGATTTATCAAAGACATTTGAGTGGTCCCTCTGATTTAATATTAATTGTAATGGGATATCAAAGGAATCAAAGTGCAAGTATAACTTGAAATGGAAGTAAAAGACGATGTCACTCTATAAACAAAAGAGAAAGACAGGGAGTTCTCCTTCCTTAAGATTTATACGGATGATGTATATATAAGAGAGGCTAATATAAGTTGTTGCCTTGGGATAATTTCATTAATTTGACCTAATACTTTCATATGCAGATGATATAGCCTCATTCGCTGATAAAGAAAATATTCAAACTTTATGTAACCTATTTGAACAAGAAGTTAATAATTGAATTTGACAATAAAGGCAAATGGAAAAGTAATGATACTTGAAACTGTCAAGAGCAGGCACGAGATATCCTTTACTTAATCAGTAAGAAGTAGTGAATATATATAATTGTTTAGGACATGTAATGCAAGGTAATTTGTTAGATAAACATGATGTAGAGCTTAGACTGTATTCATTTCATGCCAAATTTAACTCTGTAATTAGATGTTTAATATTAATTAACGGACGAAAATGTATTTGTTTAAAGCATACTGTGTGCCTGACTGTGGGGTGAATTTATGGAATATAAAAATGTTGAAATGCATTATTTTCAAGAGTTTTGGGAGTGCATATGCAAATGATCGATCGTAAAAGAGTATATAATATAAGTACTTCGATGTACAAGTAACGGCAATGTGTCCATGGTGGCAGGGTTGCTTTAACTGTGTAACGATAATGGTTTTATGCAAGCTATGTTATTTTGATATTATTCTCTCGTTTTATTACTTCTGGCCACTGTGTTTTCGTTTTTTTTTTTTTTTTTTTTTTAAGAGAAAGATGACATAGATATAGTAGAAAATATTTTGCAGGTTTTAAAGGGTAGGCTGTAGTCGGTGCAAAATCAAAAACATGTGAGAGGCCTAGAACTCTTGTACAGTTAAATTCATTAATACGCAGTACTGTACATTTTTCATATTTTACCGGTTAAATTAGTCATTTGTTTTTGAGTTGTAAAGTCACTTACTATGTAATATAATAAGTTAACTTTATATATATATATATATATATATATATATATATATATATATATATATATATATATATATATATATATATTGTCATTGAATAATTGACTACTACTACTAGTGCTGCTACTACTTCTATAACATATTTTTACTTCATGTTCCCTTATACTGAAGTTGATCAGATTTTGTAACATTACTGAGTTAGTTTTACATTTCAGACAAAGAACAGGGCAAAACTTTATTTATAATCTAAGTTTAAAGCATTTCAGTCCGGTGAAATAATTTTTGTATCGTTTGATTTTCTATTATTATTCAGAGATAATAGGGTTCCTAGGCTGTGTTCAGAGAAAGGAGTATTCATTGAATGTTCAGAGATAGAGGTTATCGTTGAAATTGTTCAGAGATAGGATTGTTCTTAGGAAGTGTCAAGATAGGAATGTTCGTAGGAAGTGTCAGAGAAAAGAGCGTTCGTAGGAAGTGACAGAGAAAGGAATGTTCGTAGAAAGTGTCAGAGAAAGGAGTGTTCGTAGGAAGTGTCAGAGAAAGTAACGTTCGTAGGAAGTGTCAGAGACAGGAATGTTTGTAGGAAGTGTCAGAGACAGGAATGTTCGTAGGAAGTGTCAGAGAAAGGAATGTTCGTAGAAAGTGTCAGAGAAAGGAGTGTTCGTCGGAAGTGTCAGAGAAAGGAATGTTCGTAAAAAGTGTCACAGAAAGGGATGTTCGTAGAAAGTGTCAGAGAAAGGAGTGTTCGTCGGAACGGAAATGTCAGAGAAAGGAATGTTCGTAGGATGTGTCACAAAAAGGAATGTTCGTAGAAAGTGTCACAGAAAGGGATGTTCGTAGAAAGTGTCAGAGAAAGGAGTGTTCATAGGAAGTGTCAGAGAAAGGAATATTCGTAGAGTGTGTCACAGAAAGGGATGTTCGTAGAAAGTGTCAGAGAAAGGAGTGTTCGTAGGAAGTGTCAGAGAAAGGAATATTCGTACGAAGTGTCAGAAAGTGTTCGTTGGAAGTGTCAGAGAAAGGAATGTTCGTAGAAAGTATTCAGATAGAGGCGTTCGTAGAAGGTTCAAAAATTGGAGTATTAGTAGGAAATGTTCAGAGGCTGGGGTTTTACGAGACAATAATTTACAGGAATGTTGAGAGATAGGAATGTTCAGATAAAGGTCTACTTGAAAGGGAGTGTTCATATTTAGCGGTCTTCGTTATGAATGTACAGAGGCAGGAGTGTTCGTAGGAAGTGTTTAAAGATAAAAGTGTTCAGAGTAGTAATATTCGTAGGGAATGTTCAGAGATTGGAGTGTTAAGAGATTGGAGTTACAATACTGAGTGTCCGGAGATACGTGTCCAGAATTACAGGGGTTTATTGGGAGTGTTCAGAGATACGAGTGTTCAAAGATACAAGTGTTTATTGAGAATGTTCAGAGATACGAGTGTTCATTGTTACAAGTGTTTAATGGGAGTGTTCAGAGATTTAAGTGTTCAAAGATACATGTGTTTATTGAGAGTGTTCAGATATATGAGTGTTCAAAGATACAAGTGTTTATTGAGAATGTTCAGAGATACGAATGTTCATTGTTACAAGTGTTTATTGGGAGTGTTCAGAGATACGAGTGTTCAAAGATACAAGTGTTTATTGGAAGTGCTCAGAGATACGAGTGTTCATAGATACAAGTGTTTATTGAGAATGTTCAGAGATACGAGTGTTCATTGTTACAAGTGTTTAATGGGAGTGTTCAGAGATACGACTGTTCAGAGATACAAGTGTATATTGGGAGTGTTCAGAGGTACGAGTGTTCATTGATACAAGTGTTTACTGGGAGTGTTCAGAGGTACGAGTGTTCATTGATACAAGTGTTTACTGGGAGTGTTCAGAGGTACGAGTGTTCATTGATACAAGTGTTTACTGGGAGTTTTTAGAGATACGAATGTTCAAAGATGCAAGTGTTTTATGCGAGTGTGCAAAGATACACGTGTTTATTGGGAGTGTCCAGTGATACAAGTGTTTATTGAATGTTCAGGGATACCAGTGTTTAGAGACAGAAGTATTCAAAGACAACAGTGCTCATAGGGAGTGTTAAGAGTTATGTGTTGGTATACTGTTTAAAGATACGAGTGTTCGTAAAGAGCGTTTAGAGATAGGAGTGTTTAGAGACAGGAGTGTTTAGAGACAGGGATATTCAGAGATATGAGCTTTAATAGAAAGTGGTCAAAAGTAGTATTCAGACATTAGAGTGTTCCTAGGGAGTGTTCAGAGATAGGAATATTCAGAGATAGGGATTTTCAGAGGTAAGTGTTCAAGGATTGGTGCATTCAGAGATAGTGGTGTAGGGAGATGGGGGTACTCAGTTATAGGAATGTTCGTACGGTGCGTTCAAACGTATGAGTATTCAGAGACTGGAGTGTTCGTACGGAGTGTTCAGAGGTAGGAATGTTCAGAGATAAGGTTGTAAAAAGGGGATGTTCAAAGATGTGTTCATAGGGAACCGGAGTCTTAGCAGGATCAACACCAAGGATCTTAACGGCAGGAGCTGGTGTTGGAGAGAGACGCTATCATTCCATGTCTTCGATAAAACTCGGTGGCTCCTCTGCTTATTTATACAATCGTTACTCAATTCCCTCCGTACCCCCCCAAAGGAGGATGATAGACTGAGGAGAAAAAGTAATTTTAGCCTGCAGTCCACCAGGCTAATAACAGCAGCAGCAGCAACACTGCAGGAGACAGCACATTGCAAAGTTTCGGAAACAGCAATTGCCATCAACAGTCTAATATGATGTAAATGATAAAAGAAAAAAAAAGATAAAAAGATTATAGGTATGCGGGTATGGGGATAGGGGGGTTTCAAGAATACTCCCCCAGTATCCCTGCTTGTCGTACGAGGCGACTAAAAGGGTTGGTGGTGGGTTAGTGCCCCACCACGTAAAAGGAACTAACTTAACAAGCAAATAAAGCGCCTCAGACCTGCACGGACCATTCGTTGATGACTAAGGAACGGACAAAGGACATTCTGAGGGTGGGGACATGGAATGTGAGAGGAGCGAATGATGCAATGACAGAGAGAGAGATTGTTCAGGTGCTTGGGGATGCAAGAGTGGATATATGTGGATTGACTGAAACTAAATGATGGGGTGAAAGGGTGAGAGAGTGGAAATATGGTTTAGGTATATGTGCGGGAGTTAAAGAGAATGAGAGGGCAAGAGAGGGAGTATGTCTGATGATATGCAAGAAGTGGAAGGAGGATATAAGAGAGTATGGAACAGTGGGTGCAAGGATTGTATGGGTGAGGATGAACGTAGGTATACAAGCATGGGCGATTTTATGTGCGTATGCGCAGTCAGACGACCGAGTGGCAAGAGTGAAAGATGAGTTTTGGGCGAGTGTAGAAGCATGTATGGATAAATTTGGGAGGAGCGAGAGAGTGCAGTTGATTAGAGACATGAATGGCAAAGTTGGGAATGTACGAGTGGATGGAGTGGTTGGTCAGTGGGGTGTGCCAGCTGAAGTAGATGGGAATGATAGTGCTTTGGTGGACATCTGTGCTGGTAAGGGATTGGCAATAGCTAACACCTACTTTTGGCATAAGTTGATCCACAGGTATACATGGAGAGTTAATGAGGAGGATGGATGGTGAACTTGTTGAACGAAAGGCAGTGATAGACTAAGTGTGTGTGGATGAGCGAATGAGATGACAAGTGTTGGAAGCAAGAGTGTGGAAAGGGTGGGGGTAGGGAGTCTCGGTCCATCACTTAGTGATGGCCAAGGTAAAGCTGCAAAGAAAATGGTTGAAGAGACGAAGGGGAAGACAGGAGGAAACAACCCCTGCGAGAAGAGTGAAGAAGTTGCAAGATAGTGAGAAAATGGCAGAGTATAAGAGCATAGTGGAAGAAAGATTGGGAAGGTATGTGATAGAGCAGATGGAAGAGGTGGAAGATGTATGGAAGATATTCACGGAAGAGATAGGCGCAGCATGTGAGGTGGTTTGTGGAGTGAGGAGGAGATGCAGGGGTGTGCAAGGGACAGCATGGTGGAATGATGAGGTGAAACGAGCTGTTGAACAAAAGAAGAAGGCATATGGTGAATGGCTAACGAGTAGAGGTAGGGGAGAAGATGAGAGAGAAAACAGAGAGGTATATGTGAGCAGGAGAAGGGAGGTGAAGAGACTGGTGAAGGAGAGTAAGAAAAAAGTGGATGAAGAATTTGGGAGGAATCTGAGTGTGAAATGGAGGAAGAGTAAGAAATTGTTTTGGAAGGAGGTAAAGAAAGTAAGGCAGCATGAAAGGGGAAATAGTAGGGGAGTGAAAGATAGGAATAATAAATTGTTGGTGGAGAAGAGGGAAATTGAGGAGATGGAAGGATCACTTTGAGGATTGATGAATGTAGAGAGTGAGGACAGCGCGGGTGTAAGTGGTTGGGGAATGGCTGGGAGAAGAAGAGATGAGAGGAGGGAGGAAGAGATCAGTAAGGCGGAAGTAGTGGAAGCAGTGAAGAAGATCAAGATGGGAAAGGCCGCAGGAATTGATGAAGTGTGTGCTGAAATGCTGAGGTATGGGGGTGAGATTGTTGTGGAGTGGATATGGAAGTTATGTAGATTGGCATGGGAAGAGGGAAGGGTTCCAGAGGACTGGAAATCAGGTATAATTGTTTTTTTTATACAAGGAAAAGGGAAGAGAGAAGTATGTGGTAACCATAGGGGTATTTGCCTTCTTAGTGTGACTGGAAAAATATATGGTAGAATACTCATTGATGGAGTTAGGCATATGACAGAGGAGCTAGTTGGAGAAGAACATGGGGGACTTAGGAAGGGAAAAGGGTGTGTAGATCAGATATTTGTTCTAATATGTTTAGTGGAGAAGTATGTAGAGAAGGGAAAGAAAGTGTATGCTGCCTTCATGGACTTGGAGAAAGCTTATGACAGAATAGATAGGCAAGGTATGTGGAAGGTATTAAGAATATATGGAGTGGAAGGGAAGTTGTTGAGTGCTGTGAAGAGTATGTGCAAAGGAGCTAAGGCTACGGCTGCAGGTGGATGGTGAGCTGAGTGAGTTTTTTTTTATCTCAATGTGGGACCGAAACAGGGTTGTGTGATGTCTCCATGGCTGTTTAATATATACATAGATGGGTTGTAAAGGAGGTGCAAGGTAGGGCAGTGGATATGGGGGTGGCTTTAATGAATGAGGGTGAGATTTGGAAGATTCCGGTGGTGCTGTTTGCTGATGATATAGTATTGTTGAATGAAGATGAATGGGAGTT
Source organism: Coenobita brevimanus (assembly GCF_032717465.1). NCBI lineage: Eukaryota > Metazoa > Arthropoda > Malacostraca > Decapoda > Coenobitidae > Coenobita > Coenobita brevimanus. The sequence goes on along the minus strand of NC_136983.1, from coordinate 9,815,734 downwards.
GCAAGGTTTGGTGAATGAATTTGGGACAGTGTGTAGACAGAGGAATCTAAAAGTTAATGTATAAAAGAGTAAAGTTATGGTGTTTGGGAGGAATAAAGTCACAGAATGTACAGTGAAGTTGGTTGGTGAGGATATGAAGAATGTGAGTGCATTCAAGTACTTGGGTAGTGTGATGAGTAAGAATGGAACTTTGGGGGATGAAGTGCGTGAAAGGGTACAGCAGGGAAGGAAGATTGTTGGTTCACTGAAAGCAGTGATGAGAAATGGGGAGGTGAGTATGGAAGTTAAGAAGTCACTGCATGATAGTATTGTGATCCTTACCCTGATGTATGGAAGCGAGGCATGGACCTTGCAAGAGGGGAACAAGTCAAGAGTGAGAGCAGTGGAAATGACTTACTTGAGAGGAGCATGTGGAGTGACATGGAGGGACAGGTTGACGAATGAAAAAGTGAAAGAACGTTGTGGGGTGGATGTGGATGTGGTTGAGAAGATTAGGAGAAATACACTGAGGTGGTTTGGACATGAGGAAAGAATGGAGAATGAAAGATTGACCAAGAGGGTGTAAGTAGGTGAGGTGGAGGGAGGGAGAGGGAGGGGAAGACCGAGGATGAGGTGGAGGGATGGAGTTGAGAGGTATATGAGGGAGGGGGGAGTGAGTTGGGGGGAGGGTAGTCAAACGGTGGGTGACAGAGCGACTTGGAGGTGTTTTGTCTGCGGCCACCCTTTGCGGGATTAGGGCGTCGGGATATAGATAGATAGATAGATAGAAAAAACTTGGATAGCGACAAATAGTACTACAGTAACCCGTAATTACATATAATAATAGACAAAAAGACGCCATCGTAGTGATAAGGATAATACCGCCTGATACATGGGTTCCTGTGCCTTGCAAAGGTTCCGTCCCAGTGAGGTGACTGGAGATTTTACTCGTCCCCTCCCTGGAGAGGCTCGGGGACGGTTATTGAGTTCACTTGGTTTATATGTTTGTCTTTCTGTCTGTCTGTCTGTCTGTTAACAACTTTACGTGACAACTACAGGTGCGATTTTGACTAAAATTACAGGGATGATGGGCCATGACCTTCTGATCACCTGATTAAATTTGGGCCAAAAAAAAAATTAAAAAAAAATAATCGCCATACCTCCTTTCAAATTCGTCAAACGACATGAAACTAAAACCTAAAGTTGCATCTTTCAAATCTGCATCCTATAACATGCCTCATTACATCAGGGGGGTCACCCACCAGTCAGCTGTAGGGAGGTCAATGTCAGGTGGGTCAGGTCGAAAATTTGAAATGGACCAAAAATCGTAAATTTTCACCCAATATAGGCCTACTCGTAATTTACTATAAGATATCTTTGACTGGATGTCCTATTGTGTTTATACGTCAGCACTAAATGAGTGTCGGAGACAGGTTTGCTGTGCCTTGGCACCGCCTCTTGTTCGATCATGAAACACCAGCTCGATCATGAAACGCCATTAAAGGACGGTCAGCAGGCTTGTCATCTGCCCTTACGATAGACTACCCTCCAACCCCTACACCTCAAACGGGATAATGTGAGATTAGCTGAGCGACGCCCCTCCATATCTTTCGGTGTGTCTGGTGTTTCATTCTTGCTACCTCTACACAAATTTATTCAGCTTGAGAGAGACTTACCGAATTGGACGGATATCGCAATGTAACTTATTCTCTCCCAGGGGCTCTCATAAGCTGAATGTAATTGCCTGGTAGTCGTATGATGAAAAAAAATGTATGTAATTGCATAAATGGGGATAATGGAACCGTGCCAATTCCGATGTATTTGTAAAAAAGGGACCTGTGCCTTTTTAATCAAAAGAGTGATGCAGAGCTTATTTTGTAGGTACAATATAGTGCCTTAAAGCTTTTCCTTCATTTAGTGTTTCATAGTGTGTCACTACTTTAATATAATTTGTTGTACAGTACAAAGTATTAAAACTTTTCTTTCGACCTCCGTTTCAACACTTTATACTCACCCGCTTTTTATACTCTTATCTCACATTAAGGCCTCTCAGTGTCGTTGATTGTCCACTGTTCCAGAATGTTTCACTTACGAGAAGTTCTGATTCTCTTTCATTATGCAGTGTTCTATTTTAAAACTGCTTCTTCATAACATAATTAAATTATCAAAGTTTTCCTTGTCCTCTCTCTCTCTCTCTCTCTCTCTTTCCACCTGTTATAAAAGATCCCCCGTCACTCGACACCATCACTTCGGGCCATTCTATACCCAAACGTATGGCCATCAAAAAAAAGTATCGCATGCCTGGGATCGATGGTTGTAAAAATGAGCGAGTTTTGTAGACGCACATGGGTCTATTAACGTACTGCCTTAAAAATACAGTATACCATCCGATATCTGACTATTAATGCGATTTCCAGTCCTAATAATTACGAAGGACAATATATGCGCTTATAATTACAGGGTGCCCCATATATCAAAATAGTTAGTCCGTGTTTCAGAATGATACATGCGATGGGATGGCAAATATATATATATATATATATATATATATATATATATATATATATATATATATATATATATATATATATACACACACACAGATACGGGTGTACTGCTCCTCATTTTGACTACCGGTCAGACACGGGGTTACCACAAGGACACAAGTCAGTTTTAGGGTCATTTCCCTGACACTGTGGACTCCGTTGGACTTCATCTTCTGATATTTGCTATTTACTCTCCATATCTTCCTTCAGCTCTCTTCAGCTTGATTCTCGGCTTTAATGACTTCACCGATTTTTACTTTCAGTGATATTATTTATTATTTTCCTAGTGCCATTTTACTTCTGATCTGTGTCAGACTTTCCTTTTTTTGAGGGTATCTTTGATCTGATAAATATATACAGTATATATATATATATATATATATATATATATATATATATATATATATATATATATATATATATATATATATATATATATATCTCTTTTTTTGATGGTATCTTTGATCTGGTATATATATATATATATATATATATATATATATATATATATATATATATATATATATATATATATATAGATAGATAGATAGATAGATAGATAAATAGATAGACAGATTGATAGATAGATACTGTATATATATATATATATATTTATATATATATATATATATATATATATATATATATATATATATATATATATATATATATCCATCATCCAATCTAACATTGCCCCATGAGGAGCGTAGGAGCCCGGGGCAAGGCAGTTGGTCCCTTCATTTAAGATGAGAGTGACCAGCCTCATCCATGAGTGGCATTACATGAGCAATCAACCCCAACCATCCCTTGGATATAAACCTTAACCAGCTCAATCCGATTGGAGCGCAATAATTACCCACTAAACCACCGGGCGCCAAAATTTGGTTATATGATTACCACCCAGCGTAGTAAATGTTTTCCTGGGTTGAAACAGGGATGTGTCATGTCTCCATGGTTGTTCAATCTGTACATGGATGGGGTAATAAAAGAGGTACAATGTAGGGTATTGGATGTTGGAGTGGCCCTGGTGAGAGAGGGTAGTGTTTGGAAACTCCCTGTACTGTTGTTTGCAGATTATACTGTGTTGTTGAATGAAAACGAAGGAGAGCTGCAAGGCTTGGTGGATGAGTTTGGGAGAGTGTGTAAGAAACGGAATCTAAAGGTGAATTTAGGGAAGAGTAAGTTGATGGTCTTTGAGAGAGGTGAAGTCAGTGAATGTACAGCGAGGTTGGATGGTGAGGAATTGGAAAATGTGAGTACGTTTAAGTACTTGGATAGTGTGATGAGTAAGGATAGAGGTTTGGAGGGTGAAGTGCTTGAAAGGGTAGAGCAGGGAAGAAAGGTTGCTGGTTCCTTGAAAGCAGTGATAAGAAGTAGGGAAGTGAGCATGGAAGTGAAAAAGTTACTACATGACAGTATTGTGATACCAACTCTAACATATAGAAGTGAAGCTTGGACGTTGCTGGAAGGACACAAGTCAAGAGTGAGAGCAGTGGAAATGAGTTAAGAGGAGCCTGTGGAGTCACATGGAGAGACAGACTGACAAATGAGAATATAAAGGAGCATTGTGGTGTGGATGTGATAGGAAGCGTTAGGAGGAATACACTGAGGTGGTTTGGCCATGTGGAGAGGATGGAGGGTGAAAGACTGACGAAGAGAGTGTATGTGAGTGAGGTGGATGGGGGAAGAGGGAGGGGGAGGCCGAGGATGAGATGGAGGGATGGGGTGGAGAGGTATATGAGAGAGAGGGTGTGTGAGTTGGGAGCGGGGCAGTGAAATGGCGGGGGACAGGGCGACGTGGAGGCGATTTGTTTGTGGCCACCCCGAGCGGGATTGAGGCGTCTGACAATATATATATATATATATATATATATATATATATATATATATATATATATATATATATATATATATATATATATACATATATATATATATATACATATATATATATATATATATATATATATATATATATATATATATATTTATTTATTTATTTATTTATCATCATCATTGTTATCAGCCATAACTAGTCCAATGCTGAACAAAGGCCTCCCCCAATCTTTTCCACGAATTCCTTGACTGAGCCAATCTTTGCCACTTTTTCCGTGCAAATTTCTCTATTTCATCTCTCCATCTCCTGTCTGGCCTTTTTCTGCAACGCTTACATTCTCTTGGTGTCCAGTCCGTCAGCCTTTTACTCCATCAGTTATCCCTTATTCTTGCTATATGGCCTGCCCACTTCCATTTCTTTTCTTTTATAACTTCTATAATATCTTTGACTGTAGTCTGCTTTTTCTTCCAAGTTGATCTTTTCCTGTCTCTTAAAGATATTCCCAATATATATATATATATATATATATATATATATATATATAATATATATATATATATATATATATATATATATATATATATATATATATATATATCCTATATGAGCCCAGTGTCCATAGTATTGGACAGAACTGGGAATTTTCAAACCTTAATAAAGTAGGGAACCCCCAGGTAGGGACCTATGAGCTTCGCAACTATGAGCCGATGGGAGGAGGGCGGTATGCTTCGGACCCTCCTGGAATGGTGCCTCGCCCAGCAGCCTCAGGATCCAATGGGTTAATGGCTGGCAAATCTATCAGTTTCTTTAACCCATTGGAGCCTAGTGTTCACAGTATTGGACAGAACTGGGAATTTTCAAACCTTAAGAAAGTAGGGAACCCCCAGGTAGGGACCTATGAGCTTCGCAACTGTGAGCCGATATGCGGAGGGCGGTACGCTTAGGACCCTCCTTGAAAGGTGCCTCGCCCAGCAGCCTTAGGATCCAATGGGATATATATATATCATAGTCATCATCATCAGGACCTCCTTTCCCTCCCTAGGGCAGGATCAGAAGTAGCAATGTCCAGACAGTTCAAATTTGCCCAGTCCAATGGGCCACGCTTCCATTCATTCATCATTATAGCCCCCGGACTCCTGGCTCTATCGAATACGTCAAAAAACATTCACCACGATCTGTAGTTTCACATAATCGTGTCCGTTAGAGTCAATCCGGATGTTGCCATGTTAAAAAGGGGTGCCAAAATCCCTGATCATGCACTTCTCACAACATTCATCCAGCCAGCTCGATCTCTTGTCAATTCCCTAGCCTCACCGACTTCCAAACCTCTCTTCCTCACACACTTATCCACCATATCTCTCCACCTTTTCCTTCGCCTACCTCGCCTCCTCCCTCCTTCGAATTCGCTCAGATATACCTTCTTCACCACTCTATTGGTATCCATTCTCCCCACATGACCATACCATCTCAGTACACTCTCTTCGATTCTGGTGTCCACCGACTTCCTCACTCCGCATCTTTCACGAATCACATTATTTCGTATTCTATCCACCTTCTGTACTCCACATATATTCCTCAGCAGTTCCATCTCCACTGCTCTTACTCTTGATTTTTCATTTTCATGCCACACCATAGTCTTACATCCATATGTTAACGTTGGCACTAACACTCGTTCATGTAAGCCTCGTGCAGCTGCAACACTCAAGCCTCTGTTTCTTATCAAGGCCTTCATTGCACCAGTTACTTTTCTTCCTTGTGTCACTCTACTTTCAACTTCTTTTGCACGTTTTCCTCTCTTTTCTATCACAGTACCCAGGTATTTTAATTCTCTCACCAATTCCTTTCTCTTTCCATTCACTGTCACATCGCACTGGGAGTCACGTTCTCTCTCAATAACCATCACTTTACTCTTTTCTACATTTACTCTCAAAGCACGACGCTTACAGACATATGCGAAACTCTGCTCTAGCCTACCAAATTTTTGTCCGGAACTTGCAAGCAGTATTGCATCATGAGCATACAACAAATTTGAGATAGTCCATCCATCACCATTGATTACCAACGCCATCCCTCTCTCCATTATTGGTCTTTTACTTCTATCTTCCCATCCATATATATATATATATATATATATATATATATATATATATATATATATATATATATATATATATATATATATATATATATATATATTAAACAAGCATGGGGACATCACACAACCTTGTCGCACACCCACACCGTTCGTGAACCATTCACTTTGATGCCCATTAACCTTTACATATGCTTCACTGCCATAATAAAAACTCTTCACGGCACCTAGCACCTTACCATCTACACCGTACATGCACAGAACTTTCCACAATCCTTCTCTGTCCACTTTGACATAAGCTTTTTCCAGATCCATGAATGCCATAAACACCTTATGGTCCTTCTCACAAGCCTTCTCTACTATCCATCTCACTGCAAATATTTGGTCCACACATCCTCTGCCATTCCTAAAGCCACCTTGTTCATCACTCACTAGGACTTTTGATAGCTCTCTTACTTTCTCTAGAATTATTCTTCCATATACCTTCCCTACTACATATAGAAAACTTCTGCCACGGTAATTCTTGCACTCACTTCACTCACCTTTATTTGTGTACAGGGGTACAATCACAGCCTTCTTCCACTCTGCAGGCACAGTTTCACTTCTCTATGCCTTCTTACATATCTCCAACAAGCACTTCATTCCACTCTCCCCACTACACTTAAGCATCTCTGCATACACCTCATCAACCCCAGATGCTTTCCCATTTTTCATCCACTTCACTGCACTCTTCACCTGTGCGAGTGTCACGAATCCTGATACTACATTCCTTCTCTGCACACCCCCAAAACTAATCATGTTTACAGCTGCTCTGGTCTCTATTCCCATTCCTCTCTCTCTCTCTCTCTCTCTCTCTCTCTCTCTCTCTCTTTATATATATATATATATATATATATATATATATATATATATATATATATATATATATATATATATATATATATGAGGTGCTGAGTTCATTACCGGGCTAAGTGCCAAAACTACAAAACGCCAGAAAATACGTTTAAAGTCTGGCGATTTTAAAACTTTGATATCTCCGGAGCCACTTGTGTTATTTTGATATTATTTTTTTTTAATATAGCTTATGGTATTTTCTTTATTGCAATAACCTCTATTCTGCGCTATCTGTCATTAATCATGATGATATCGTGTGAAGAAGTAAAATTCTGCCCCCCACTGCTGGACTGATCGGCTAAGAAAATATTTTTAACCTACAGATAACTATAGAAATACATCATAAGAGGTCAATAACATACTAGCATAATGTCTCAGGAGTGTCATAATGTGGAATAAAATCAAAGTTCTGTGACATTAGTATTATTATTTTCACAATAATAGCAGTTTAAAGATCGGAAACTTTGTGCGTGTTTTTCTCGAAGTTTTTAATCACCAATAAACACAAACCACATCACAAACATCAAGAAAAACATAATAAATTATTATATTGCTGATAATAATAAAAAAAAAGTAAGACAGCATTCAATGTATGAGGACATTATTAGAAAACCTCTGTAACCTGAACGAGAGAAAAAAAAAAGGATCCTGAAAAAAATGCTACGAGTACCAGTAACTTCACAAACACAATGGCAATAATAATAATAGTAATAACTGTTGAAAAATATTATAATAATAATAAGAAAGCACCCGCAAGGCGGGTGAGAGAATAATATTGTCCCTTCTCCTTTCCCCTTCACAGCTGCTGGTGGGAGTAGTGTCAGGTGTCAACTTATTGGCTAGCTGCAGTGCAATCTGACTATCTGATTGGCCAGCTTCAAGGGGGGTAAGGAAAGGGGCTGCGATATAGTCCAGTAATGCTCTCATATTCGCTTCAACACCACAGGGAGTCGACATAAGGAACATAGACAGGCTGAACTCATAGGAAAAGCGACCATAGAGTTGGCAGAATTCTGGACCCAGTTGCCCACCTTGAGCACTAGTGCGAAACCAGACGGGTTTTTTTAATGTGTGGCGTGACGGTGCAACATGCATGTCTACTTAACCAGGATTTTGACCCCTTTGTATGTTGTTTCTTAGCACTTTATTACTTCCAACATATAGAGGGATGGTTTAGTTACTTGTTGGTGCATGTAGGTGTTTTGTGGCCATTTTGGTGCTTAGCCCGGTAATGAACTCAGTGCCTCATATATATATATATATATATATATATATATATATATATATATATATATATATATATATATATATATATATATATATATATATATTTGTGTGTGTGTGTGTGTGTGTTCACCACCACCTTTGGCTCTCCTATCTCTCACTGATCCACCTGGTGAACAAGCCTACATCTATTCTGAATGACCTAGAGCAGCTTGTACAGCACCCTACCCAACGTACTTGACCTTTTTCTTACAACGGGTACGTAATAACTCCGAATCGGAGCGAGAATTTCCAATCGGAGCGAGAATTCCGAATTGCAGCAAGATTTCTGAACCGGAGTTACTAGTGCCATTTGTTGTTTGTTTATTGTTATGAAATATCTAGCAGATATCTTTCTTAACACGTAATGACATTAACTGGTTGGACTTTAGTAATTTCGTTGCATGTTTGGTCTTGTATTTTCAATCACGGAATCTGAGATATTGGTAATTTTGAAATTTGGAGTTTTTCATCAATGTGCACTAATCAGTGAGATTTGGAGATATATATACAACACGTTTTTCAACTGCACCCAATAATGTACATTAAATTGTAATAAATCTTAATTTCATTTTTCTTCTTTTCTTCTCTTCCTTGCGATCATATCTGGCAACATTTCAGCACTGCAGTTGCTTATTCGGAGATTTCTCACACCTTTTTAGCCTACTCTGTTTCATTATACAAACACCTGTCAGTTCTTACCTGCATTTATATTATTATTATTATTATTATTATTATTATTATTATTATTATTATTATCATTATTATTATTATTATTATTATTATTATTATTATTATTATTCTGTCACCCGTGGCCGTGCCCCGTGACCCATTGTATCCCAAGTTCTGTGACAGGTTGGAAGCATTAAGGATGCTCCCAGGAGATGGCAGGTGATTTAGGGATTAGAGGTCAATGAAGGATTAGGGTTAAGCCCTCCAGGGAATCTCAGGCTTCTCATGTCTGAGTGTGAAATCACTTCTTTACTCTGACCATGTGTTTATCACCATCTGAGCCAATCATGTGCATAATTATCTTTGAAAAAATCTAGAAGATACCAATTTTCTCTGAATACGGCTAAAAAACGGCTACAATTTCTAAGAGGCTAAATTTAAGGCTAAATCCAGGAAAATCAACCCAAAACGGTGAAATTTAGCCTGAGAAGGCTAAATCTGATCAGCGTGATACAGCCCCATGAAAATAAATAACGGGAAATGCATCCCACTGCAAACAAGTACACACATAAAGCAGCTAAAAACACATAGGACCTAAATACATGTAGTTACAGCCCCACTCATTTCAGAGTCTAGCTCCGATTCGGAAATTGCAAGTTCAGATTCTGAAATCTCGCTCCGTTTCGGTATTCTACTCACCGCCTTACAACTAATCCTTCTGCTTACGCTGTTAAAGTTTCCTCTCCGTTGGGCTCCTCCGATCACAGCCTTATTACCTTGACCTGACCTATCACTCTGGTCCGGCCTGTGGACCCCCTAAAGAAACGTCGACTGTGGCACTTTGGAGCTGCGGATTGGGAGGCCCTCAGGCCGTACTTCTTTGATTTTCCCTGGAATGATAATTACTGCTCTCATTGGCAGGAGCCATCTGAGAGGTTATTCTCTCAGGCATGAAAGCATACATTCCCTTCTCATATCCTTTGACTAACGCAAGAAAGCCTTGGTTTAATCACGCTTGCTCTAATGCTGTCCGCAACAAGGAGAGGGCCTATAAAAGGTACCAGAGCCAACCCCACCCCTGAATCACATCTTTTTTATGTTTTTGCCCGGAATCGTGCTAAGTATGTTCTTCACTCTGAAAAAAAATAATTTCATCCATACTAAATGCTCTCAACTCTCCAACTCGAATTCTTCCCACTCCTTCTGGCATCTTGCCAAAAACCTTTCTAACAACTTTACCTCATCATCCCTCCCTCCTCTTTTCCACTCGGATGGCTTCGTAGCTATTTCGTCAACTGATAAAGCAGATCTCTTTGCTCAGATTATCTCCTCCAATTTCACCTTAAACGATTTTTCCACCACTTCCCCCTTCTGACTTCCTCATGGCTGACATTAAAATTTCTTCAGCCGATGTATTTCTTGCCATCACTGGCCTTAATACTAACAAGGCATATGGGCCTGATGGAGTCCCTCCTGTTGTCCTCAAGAACTGATTCTGTGCTTACACCCTGCCTAGGTAAACATTTTCGCCTTTGTCTTTCAACTTGTACCTTTCCTTCTTGCTGGAAGTTTGCTGGCTGAAGAAGGGTGACCACTCCCAACTTTCTAACTATCGTCCAATTGCTTTAACATCCTGTGTCCCAAACTTTTTCGAGACAATTTTTATCAGAAAAATTTTAAAGCATCTTTCCTATCACAACCTTCTTTCTGATCGTCAGTATGGGTTCCGTCAGGGACGCTCCACTGGTGATCTTCTCACCTATCTTTCAGACTCCTGGTCATCCTCCTTTCGGGACTTCGGCGAAAGCTTTGCAATTGCACTTAACATCTCAAAGGATTTCGATCGAGTCTTACATAAATCTTTAATTTCCAAACTGCCCTCTTACGGTTTTTATCCTTCTATCAGTGCCTTCACCTTCAGCTTCCTTTCTGGTCGTTCTATAGCAGCTGTTGCAAACAGCCATCGTTCTTCTCCTAGATCTATCACCAGTGGTGTTCCTCAGGGCTCTGTCCTATCAGCAACTCTTCCTTTTATTCATTAATGACCTTCTAAGCTGTACATCTAATACTATTCTCTCATACGCTGATGATTCCACCATTCACCTTTCAATTTGGTTCTCGCAACGTCCATTTCAGCATTTACTTCAATAAACAAGGGATGAGCCTATGGCACACCTAATGTCTGACTTGGTTCATATCTCTGACTGGGGTACAAATAATCTTGTTTTTAATGCATCAAAAACTCAGTTTTTACACCCATCAACCCGATACAATCTTCCACAGGAGTACCCATTAACGTTCAACAATATCCAGTTCAGTTCTGAGTCATCGTTGAATATGCTTGGGGTTTCATTCACTCGGGATTTATCTTGGAAAGATCATATTTCATCTCTTGTAAAATCTGCATCCAAGAGATTGGTTGTGCTGAGCCGACTCCGTACCTTCTTTACCCCTGCACAGTTGTTGACTTTATACATGGGTATTATTTGCCCCTGTGTAGAGTTCAACTGTCATGTGTGGGAAAGCTTCCCACATACAGCTCTTCACAACAGGATGGAATCAAAGGCTTTTCGTCTCATTAACTCTTCTTCTCATACTGACCCCTTTCAACCTCTGTCTCTTCGTCGCACTGGTGCATCTTTATCTCCTCTCTATCACTACTTCAATGGTCACTGTTCCTCTGAACTGTCTGCTTGCATCCCTCCACCTCTACGACGGGTGCGTAGCACCCATCTAGCAACAAACTATCATCCCTTTTCTGTTCAACTCTAATGTCAAGAGTTAATCGTTACTCCAAATCCTTCATTTATGCGACAGGTCAGCTCTGGAACTGTCTCCCTCTGTCTGTATATCCTACTTCCGATGATCTCCAGTCTTTCAAACGCAGTGTGTCCAGGCATCTCCAAATGAACTGATCTTGAGTTTGGCTCTCTTGTATTGTTTTTATTTTTTTTGGAAGGAAAGGTTTGCGGGCTCCTGGCCTTTCGTTCCTTCTATCTTGCATATATATATATATATATATATATATATATATATATATATATATATATATATATATATATATATATATATATATATATATATATATATATATATATATATATATATATATATATATTACATAAATTGGTGAAAAATCTTAAACCCAAGCAGACGCTGCAAAACTACCAACCATTTCGTAATGAAGATGAATGAATTAAAAAGTCTGAACTGATAAGAAATGTTGATAAGAAAATTAAAGTGACATGTGATCAGGAAGCTCAAAGCAGTAAGAACGTAACTGAGGAAAAGGGAGAAGCAGGGAGAAGAACAGAAGGCAAGGAACCTACGGAAACTAACCTGAATTAAACAATGTTTAACCTTGATTTATTAGCTAATATAGACACAGATATCAACTTAACCTAAATAATACTTCACAAACCCAATAAGTAAAGTTATGTAAGAGAAGAGCAAGGACCCAGGGAATGAAAATAATAGAGAACAGATTCTTTTGGATATCAATTTACGAGTAGTTGATTTATCTAGTTTTGTACTCCTTAGTAAAATAAATGGAACTGCAATAATCAACAGCCGATAAAGCTCAATATAGTATACAATAGGGGAGGGGAAGTATGGAGGGACAGAAAAGAAGAAGGGGCTTACGAAATGTTAGCCCTTGGACTTGTAAGTTATCACACACACACACACACACACACACACACACACACACACACACACACACACACACACACACACACACACACACACACACACACACACACAAATAACAATAGCATAATCGTTCACAAATCACAGTAAGTAATGCAAAGAGAAAAGGAAGGAGAATCTGGGAGGGAGAACAGAAAACAAGGGATGTACAGAAGCAATCCTGCAGTAGACAATGTTAGCCCTGGATATATTACTTAAAACAGATACAGAGACTTTAACATGATATAATACTTCATCCACCATAAAATGTGATGTAAGAGAAGTGGAGGGGGAGGTTGAGAGAGAGAACAGTAGACAAGGGGCCGACCAAAGCAATATTAATTTTACAAGGCATCATTAGCATCCAATATTTATTAAAAACTGGAAACACAAGCATTAATATATTCTTTCATGTAGTCGATTAAGTAGTTTAATGTGAATAAAAAGTGGAACAAGCAGGGAGAGAGAGGAGAAGGCGAGGAACATACAAAGGCAATCCCGAAATAATGTTAAAATTGGATTTGCTGGATAATGCAAACATAAACAATAACATAACCATTCACAGCGCCCAATAAGTAATATGGTTTATGAAAAAGGGATATGGAAAAATAAGGGGACAGGACTTACAATAACAATCAATCCTGCATTCGACGATGTTGACCTGTGATTCGTTCCTTAAAACAGAGACTAACAGTAACTTTAGAGTAACATAATCAATCAAGGTTAACAATTCGTCACGAAGCCTACTAAATAATGTAATACGAAAAAGGCTGCGGCGGAAGAAGCCGGGCGAGGGAAAAGAATGATAGGAACGTACAGAAGCAATCCTAAATTTACGAGGCAGGCTGACGACTCGAGCTGTCTTAAAGTGGACAGATTAAACATCGGACGTCAGGGACATGAAATATGAGGGATGACGTGGCGAGGGATGAGAGAGGGTGGAGAGCAAGGTGAGAGGAGAAGAAAGGGGTGGAGAGAGAGAGAGAGAGAGAGAGAGAGAGAGAGAGAGAGAGAGAGAGAGAGAGAGAGAGAGAGAGAGAGAGAGAGAGAGAGAGAGAAATGAGAGATGGATGAGAAATATGACAATGTAGGTGACGAAAGGAGCTAATGGCGAAGCGGTGGAGGGGGTGGTATGGGTGAAGTAGGAGAAGAAAAGAGTGGAGAAAGGCGAGAAAGAAAGGAGAGAAGGCTGGAGAGAAGCGAGGAGAGGAGGGTGGAGAGAAGAGCGGGGAAAAAGGTTACAGGGACAATTAGAGAAGACGGAAAGAAGAGAAGACCCGAAGGAAGAAATGTCGGAGGGAAGGCAGGAGTGCGAGGGGAGAGAGGGGTGAGGGAAAGGAAAGACGTGAAAATGGGTCAAGAGAAGGGGAGAGAAGGTGAGCAGAAAGGGAGAGAGGGGTGAAGATAAGGGGAGATGTGTGACTAATTTTTAATTTGACCCTTTCAGTCAGGTTGGGTTTTTACCTGCTCTCGAGTCGATTTATTCAGATTAAGGTAGACATTTGGAGATGGAGAGAATCGTTGTCGCCTTCATAAACCTCTTCACTGCCTCATATCCTTAGTTGAACAAAACCATTTGCAAACAGAAAAAAGGCGTCATCGGACTGACAGGGTAAACTTTGCCTTCACTAAGAGAGAGAGAGAGAGAGAGAGAGAGAGAACGGGAATGGGGAGATGACAGAGGGAGGCGAAAGGGGAGGGCTGGAGTTTGGGGTGAGGTCAGAAAAGAGAGGTTAGTGAAGGCCTCATTGAGCTGATAAAACGGATGATATATGAGATCAGCGGAGAAAGAGTGGGGAAAAGACGACAGGAAATGGGGGGAGGTGAGAGAGGTGCCGAGGGAGAAGAAGTGAAGTTAGGAAGGGTAGTAGGGTGAGAAAAGAAGAATGAAAGAAGGGAATGAGGCGGAAGGATGGAAATAAAAGTGATATGAGTGTCGTGTGAGTGAAGCGTGAGAGTGGTGCGTGTGGGGTAAGTAGGGTATGAAATTCGAATGAGGGGTATGGGCGTGGTGTGAGTGGGGGAGTAGGGCGGTGCGAGTAGGGTGTGAGTGATATGAGTGGGGGTGTGAGGATGGTGTGAGCGGAGTATTTTGTGAGTGGCGTATGGGGTATAACAGTGTGTGGAAGGTATGAAATTGGTGTGAGTTGCGTATGAGAACTGTGTATTTGAGGTATCAGAGTGGTGTAAGTGGGTCTTGAATGTAGTATGAGAGGTGTGAACGACTTAAGACAGTGGTGTGAACGGACTGAGTGGTATGAATGGGTTAGAGTGGTGTGACTGAGGTGTGAGTGGGGTGAGATTGATGCCAGTGGGGTACTGTAAATGGTGTATGAGAGCTGTGAGGGTAGGAGTGAGGAATGGGAGTAAGCTGAGTTATATATTAGTTTCGTGTGAGGGTCGGGATTGGTATGATTGAGAGATGGCCACAAATATGACATTCCGTTCCCTGATGACTTACGATCCTCCTTATGTCAGACATCCTTCACATGTAATACCAACCGTTGGTTTTTAATACCTGTAAATATGTGGGCTGTCAAACAGGAAGGGTATAAAGGTGTTTGCTAGGGTGTTTCCAAGGAAAGTTGGTGGGTCTTATGAAGATAATGTTATGCTTATTTAAACGTAATTCAAGTATCTAAAATAGGAATCGAACTCGCGTCTCTTCGGATAACAGACCATTTCCCTAACCACTTGACTTATGTATGCTGACGGGGTGAGTGTGTTGTGAGAGTGATGTGAGGGGTAGGCTTGAGTGTTTGGAAGGTTAGGTTTAGGAAGACTGTGCCAACTGAGAAGACTGATGAGGGAGGAGGGTGTGTGCTCGAGTGAGAATGAGCAAGTGAGTATCAGCAAGTGAAAGTGGGATTGACTGTGTGTGTGTGTGTGTGTGTGTGTGTGTGTGTGTGTGTGTGTGTGTGTGTGTGTGTGTGTGTGTGTGTGTGTGTGTGTGTGTGTGTGTGTGTGTGTGTTTCCATTATATCTCATGGACGACTTGAGCTATCAACGTAAAACCTTCAGGGTATCAAGATGTGGCCAAAATCTTGGCCGAGTTCGAAAATGGGACCTCGGGGTCAAGGTCAAAGTCACCAAAATGGCTACGAAAGGTCTACTAGTTTTTATCGCCCGCCTTTAGTACCATTATATCTCATGAACGGCTTCAGCTATCAACATGAAACCTTCAAGGTATCAAGATATGGCCAAAATCTTGAACGAATTCGAAAATAGGCAATCATTGTTAAGGTAAGGGCTGCCAAAGGTCAACTAGTTTTTATCCCCCCTTTAGCATCATTATATCATATGAACGCCTGGAACTATCGACATGAAACCTTCAGGATATCAAGATATGGCCTACATCTTGGACTTCGCCAACAGCATATTCTGGCAGGAGATTAGCATTCAGTTCCCGAATGCTTTTCTTTCATTCCCTAAGGATGAC
The DNA here is from genome assembly GCF_032717465.1 of Coenobita brevimanus. Lineage (NCBI taxonomy): Eukaryota > Metazoa > Arthropoda > Malacostraca > Decapoda > Coenobitidae > Coenobita > Coenobita brevimanus. Next base: position 9,799,325 of record NC_136983.1, on the reverse strand, counting down.
TCGCAAGGTGCTTCACCCTTTCAAAGCCTCACACGGTCCCTCATCTCTCTAGTAACTTCTGCACTAGTCATTTGACAGTGCATCATAATAACTATGGGCGGTCAGGGGGTGCCCTAGTAACTCTTTTTATCGTTTTTTCCGCATATAGCGCGTACTATTCTCTTGCACCCTTGTACATTATTTAAAGCAAACTATGTAGATATAATATGTGTAAATAGCATAGAAGAACACATGAAGGGGTAGTGGCGCTGAATGGTGATGATGGTGTTTGAGGTACCGTAGTGCTGCTGATGGAAATGTTGCTATTGTTGCTGCATATAATGACAATGCGATAATCGTATTTGCACTCGTTTGCTAAGGAATACCAAAAAAACAAAGTTTGAAAAAATTGACTTTTCCTTTGATGATGATGATGATACATAAGAGGTCATCATTCAGAGCTGTAGCTGTAACTGCAGCAGTCTGTATGAAACCCACTGGATAACTGAACCTGCTCCGTGGAGGGAGAACGACAGCTTGAACTAATCCATCCCTGTGCTGGCGAAGAACAAATGGGGAAGGGATGTCTGCTGTAACAGTGACGCATGTGAATTTGATGTACTGTATTGTCTCAGTTTGTGTGAGTCAGAGTCCTTTGACGCCATCGGAATGAATCGAAAAGGTGTGACTATATGCAAGGATATGAAAGTACTGTACCTACTACAATACCAATACCCATTTTATATGTCCATCACGGCCTGGCCTTTGTATAATATCTCAAGATACGCGCACATCAAGAGACAAGCTGCACCACCACGGCTTCCTTTATAGGTACCATAGGAGCAGTAAGCCTGCCCGCCATAATGCTTTTCTTTCTATGGACTTGAAAATTAGGCTGACGAATCTGATATTCCTATTTGTTGTGGCCTTGATCTTCTCTGAACGAGTCCTGTTGCAGTCTCAGACAGCGTTGACAATTATCTGGCGCCAAATATAGCTATTACTGTTGCATGTTGCGGATTCAAGAATCAGTTTTCAAATTCGTTAGAGAAAGGAACATGGCATGCGACAGTGTTTTTCCAGGCGATAGTTTTAGATTTTGTTAAAAACCGACAAATATTGACCTTTCCGCGCTGGTACCAGGTTGAGCTCTTCCCCAGTGCCTGCCTAAATATTCCTAGCTTCCTACTGACCGCCACAGTTTGAAGTCACCACAACATCACACAAGCATAGGGAATGCAGGCGGATGGCACAGACAGTCAACTGCTTGCCACGGAAGGGCATGGAATTTTGATTGGATTCCGCTACTTCCAGTTTACTCGTTGACACCACTGTCCACCTGGTCCATGCACCTTAATTCCCACCCAGACGCCGACTCATGTAAGGAAAGGATCGAGTGAAATCTCTTCCATGGTCTTCCGAGCTCATCTGAACGCAGCCTCGCCGATACTCCAAAAGCAACTTCACTTCTTCACCTCGGTGCATCCCAACGCTTTTACTTAGACATTCAGGTAATTGCAGTAAAGAGACGAATGACTGATGAGTATTAAATGTTCTAAGTGGTGTAGATGTTGAGATATGATGGTTTAAAAAAAAAAAAAAAAGTAATTTGCATAAATATCAATGGGTACATGAAGTGGCGTGACAGATTCAATGCAGAGTTTTGGGAATTAAATCAAGAATCTCTTCAATAACAGAAAGTGTGTGTTTTTTTTTTTATTCAACTTTTTCTACATCCAGAAGAATCTTATTCTGTCATGTACAGCATCGTTGAATTGTTGGGGTAATATAGCTTTCAGAAAATCTTTGAGTAAGGAGATGTATTATACTGCTTAATTTTTTGTACTCCCAATAGAGTTTCCTTATCTCCTTAAGGTGAGCCTTCGTAGTTACGGTAATAGGGCAGTGAGACCTTTTTCTTACATCCGTAGTTCTTAAAGTCTGTCGTGAACTGCATGAGCTCACCTGAAGGCAGCAAAAATAATATTTTAGATTACGTCATGCGATTGAAAAGGCTATTTCCTTCATCACCAGAAGAAAAAAATAGTAGCAATTATAATAATATTGATAATAATTATAATAATAATAATAATAATAATAATAATAATATTAATAATAACAACAACAACAACAACAACAACAAGACGCATGGGTTTGTAAGGGGCGAGAATTTTTTTCTTACCAACATTTGTTTTTACACAGCCGGTTAATAGATTATTTGACTTTCTTTCCATCTCAACAATTTGAAATGCTGAAAAACTGAAAAATGAGTCTACAAGTAATCTGTACTTTTCCACAAATATTTATGTCTGTTACTTATACTGAAACACCATAAAAAAGGAACTTTATGCAACTGTATACAGTCAGAAATATTGGCCTTGGAGACAGTCACGTACAACAGCGACACTCACTGTGGACCATCAATCACTGGTTGTTGATAACCTTCTTATGAAGGGTGCACGGGATGCTGCAAGAATAGAAAGAAGGGTGGACAGGCGGGGTAGGCGACGTGGTTTAGGTGGGATGGGAAGGGTCGGTGTGATGGATGGAATAGGCAGGGTGGGTGGGTGGGGAGAGTGGGTGTGGAGGGTGAGTAGGCATGGTGGCTGTGATTGGTGGGCGGGAAGGGTCGATTGGTGGGCAAGGTGGGTAGATAACGAGATGAGTGAGTGTATGGGTGGAGTGGGAATCCGGGAGAGATGGATGGGTGAGGTGTTTTGGCAGCGTGGGAGTGTGGGTGGGGTAGGCATGGTGAGTGAGACGGGTTGAGTGGGTGAGTGGACAAGGTGGGTACGATGGGTGGGTGGGAAAGTCGATGATTCGGTGAGTGGTTTGGTGGACAGGGTGGGTACAGTAGGCAGGCGGGTAAGGTGGGAGGGGGACAAAATGTTTGAGTAGGAGACTTGGACTTTGTGGATGGATGTGTGGCTCCCCAGAGAAAAAGACAGTAAATGGGCTGATGTTGCTAGTACAATCCAATAGCAAAACAGAAAGCTACTCGTAAAATAAACACCCAGCAAAAGAGATTAAAAAAAAGAAAATGCACAATCGTAAACTACACATACACACTCACCGAGTTTTCCGTACACCAGTCTCGAGAACGGACAGAAAAATCCATGCATGAATTTACATAGTTAGGCACTTCTGGCCGAGACAAAAGCGTCATCAGCGCCAACTCAAGGCTCGGGAAAACTTAGACGAAGAGCTCATTAACTTTTATCTCACTATCAGATCACTACGAACGGCGCCTCAGTGCTTGTTTGTTTGGTTCTTCACGAGAAATGAGACACATATTTCCCGCTGGAAGGTGTAGTCATCCTCACTTAAGGGAAACTTAAAAGTGATTTACTTGTCGATCATTTTGATGGATTTTTTTAAATTGCACTACCACCAGTTTTTTACAGTTTATTATATTCAGCTCAGTTACTGAAGGGGCTGATTAGGGCTATTACTGACCCTTGCCATTGGAAATGTCTTCCCTGAACAGAACAGAAGCGTGTGAAGATGGTAAGAGTGCAATATAAAGGGTATCACAAGATTTAAGGAATTAACATCAGTACGGCACCTTTTCTCAGCCCTTAACTCCTTTTATCCTGTGACTTTATTGTATTTTATTCTTGTTATATTCGGAGGGTTTGATTCATCTTAGACAGGAAATCCGGCCGTGAAAAGGTAAAAGATAGGCTACTTAAAAGCAACTCCTGTATCAAGGGTCTATCCCATGATGAATAAGATTTTTTGGAGAGAGCAGCAATAAACAAGAAATTTATTTAATCGATGTGAACGGGTTAAATGCTGGCTGACGGTATACCCAATTTTATCCGGTAAGGACGGATGTTTGAGGGATGCGAGAGCCCCGACCATCCACCCACTCGATGTAATGTAATTTTCATACGAATTAACAAAGAGTGATAATCCATATAGTATTCTGTAATTTAGGAAACCATTCACTTGGTTGGGCGCTAACCAAATATCGAAAGAGACCCCAGATGGTCTATGGTCCTTTCACCGAAAGAAGTCCGTTCAGGGTGGGGCCCACCTGGTGAATCACCTCTAGCGATGCTGCCAAATCAACCGTAGTACATGCATCTCTCTCTCTCTTATTTCCCATTTATGTGTTATTTGAAATTGTTTTTTATATTCTGTATATAGTAAAGGAAGCTATATAGTACATTGAGTATCACTTTTTAGAATTATAACAACGATTTGAATGAATTCTACGACATGTGGCAGTGCTTTTTTCCAATATTGCCACGCCGTAGACTTGCCAATTTGACCACCAATTATCGGATTATCACTGTCCCTACATACCCCCATCCCACCTCTCTCTCTCTCTCTCTCTCTCTCTTTCTCTCTCTCGTCAATATAACAGAAAGTTCTGATGACGAAGAAGATTATGATTAAAGATCAGAGAGAGATGATTAGGCCTACAGGGGAAACCTCTTAAAAATAAAACGCGCCTAGACTTTTACCTCAAAAGTGGTGTGGAAAAAAAAATGAAAATAAATAATAAATATATACAATATATATATATATATATATATATATATATATATATATATATATATAGAGAGAGAGAGAGAGAGAGAGAGAGAGAGAGAGAGACAGGTGTGATGGGGGTAGGTAGGGAGAGTGATAATCCGATAATTGGTGGTCAAATTGGCACCGTCGCACTCTGGGGAATTCCAAATTCTGCCACACCCTGAACGGACTTCTTGCTGTGAAAGGACCATAGTGGGTTATGACGCTCCAGCCACATGAGGTCTGTAAGATCTTCTATCCGAGAAATGACTGTGGTTTATTGCTCACCCGCAGTAATGTCAGTCAGGGACAGGGAAGATTGGTCACCTTTGCCTTAAACAAAGAGACAATGGCCCAGCCTCGGGTCCCTTTGATCGTGGTGGGGCAAGGGGAAAAAAAATACTGGATGACAATAGAATACAAGAGAACGCTAGACGTTTTACATACCAAGCCTCCCGAGGTGTATGCATGAAGAATTTATCTCGATTTAACGTCATATGACAGTTATCCGTTTTAATATAACTACTCGTAAAACCAAACGATTTACTCCTCTTTGGCCGTAAGAGTGAAGCATAGGCATAAGAGCATTCACGGAGGAAATCAAAACAGACAAACAGGAGAGCATCATCAACCTCCCGCAAACTTGAAATTCTCTATCCCTCACCAGCCATCATCAGCCTTCTCCCTTACCAAGAACTTGCTTTTCCCTCTTTCATACATCCACTAATACAATCGTTATATTAAACAATCATGAGAACGTCGCACACCCGTATTTCAATGCGATGCTGAAAAAAAATATAGATACCCATCCATGAAAAGGAAATGCTTGATCACCATACCAGACACTAGAGGATTCGACAATTTTCCATCCAGACCATACACACATTTAAAGCCTTCCAATATACCCTCTCTATTCATCTTGTAATACCTCCTCCAAATCCATAACAGTTGTTGTTTATGTGACCTCAGGATCAGTGGGCTGAACTCAGTGGAAGTCAGCCTGAAGTTGCCCTTCTCGTGCAGTTCACTATCCACCTTTCGGTGGATGGAGAGGGAGCTGAGAGACGTTTACATAACTAAGCACCAGATACCTGTGCAACAGCATCAAATCATCCCCATGCAGCAGCAGCCCATAAATGTAATATAAAGCAAAAAAAATTCGATTCTGCAATGTTTATCGAAATGAAAACTCTGAGCTAATCGTTTATGAACCTGAAGAAATGAGAAGCGAAACGGTGGGCTACCCTTTTTAACTAATGAAGTAAATGGAATAAGAAAGTGAAAATGAGAGTTAACATTTAGAGATATAAACAAAGAAACTGAAAAGCTGGAATTCCAAGTCAGCTTTTGTGCTCGTTGAAAGAAACATGAGCGAAAAACTTAAATCCAAGAGAAATTTCGTGCAGTACCCGGAAGGATTAGATAAAAGGTACTAATGGGAATTACACAGACCAAACCTAACCTAAAGTAAAAGCGAAAGCCCCATATTTGATCCTATATTTCTGTCTCAACCGTGATTCCATTGGCCGTAACCATGGCATCCTTCGGTTCTAACATTGGTATCATTCGATTCTGAATTTGGCATCTTTCGGTACTAGCCTTGGCATTCTTCGTACTTAATTTTTACATCCTGCACTACACATTAAACATTCTTCAACCCAAAGTTTGGCATCTTTTGGCCTTAACCTAATAATCCTTCATGTCAAACTTTGCCTTCCTTTGTTCCTAACGTTGATATCCTTCAGTTCCAGCCTTAGCATACTTCAATACTAACTTTGACATCCTTCTGTCCTAATCATGGTATCTTTCTGACAAAACCTTGGCATGCTTTTATCCCAACCTTGGCGCTCATTGCTTCAAACCCGGACATCATGTGGTCCTAACCTTGGAATCCTTTAATCTCACCATGCCTAACGTTTGGTGGTGTTCTCCATGTTTACGGTGCAGATCTGGTGATTAACTGGAGTCAGGGGATGACCTGAATGGGCTAATCATAAGCCACATCAATTGTCCTTTTTATAACAGTTATGTCGACTGACGATTATCTCCTTCAGTCTGGTAACTTTTTTTTTTTTTTACTCTGCTGCTACCAGACTATTTTATTCAGCTTCAAGGAGAACCTTCGTAGTGAATGGGTTTAATGAAGGCAGTCATCCCTCTAGTTCGAAAATCCAAGTAGGTAAGTAAAATCATCAGACGATGACACACTGAAAACCATTGTCACGTGCTCGGGTTGAAGTAAAATCATACGCGATTGTAGGTAGTGTTACTCTGATGCTTAACCCTTTCAGTCCAATAACGTCCTTTCAAATACTCTTTTCATCTTTATACAGTTCTTTTTATCACTGTGAACACTTTCCGAACTCTAAGAGAGATCCCAATTGCTTTTAATAAAATCGTCTGGTAACAGTCTGGGTAATGGACAAATTCATCTATCTATCTATCTCTCTATTAGCTTATATATCTATAATAGCCAGCAGCATAAAATGTATGTGCGAACAAGAAAACAACAGATGTGACTGCGATGTGTATAACTGGCTCGCGGTGTGTTGTGCCGCGTCAAGGTCAATTGGATTTAAAGAACACATTAATCTAAAATTCTGGTTGAGAGAGAGAGAGAGAGAGAGAGAGAGAGAGAGAGAGAGAATATACTGGTATTAAATGCTTATATATATATATATATATATATTGTTACGGAACAGAGAAAGATAATGTACACTTTAAGTGAGAATACTAAAAATCACTACTGTCCCGTAAAGTTCCAGGTTCAAAACAAGAGTTAGGTAAAATTACAAGTTAAAGTTTAATGCTCAAACTAACAACAAAACATTCAGGACTCATAAGGATAATGTAATGGCAAAAAACAGGTTAAATATATAGTTAACTGCAATAGCCTCTATTAACATGAAATTAGCAAGAGTAAATTTATCTAAGTCAGCCCTGTTAAAATGAGATACCCGATAATACTCAGTGAATGCCAGATAAATT
>NC_136983.1:9580893-9791737 GCF_032717465.1 Coenobita brevimanus | reverse complement strand
TCATCATTATCCTCTAAATCACCAGTAACTTTAGACTTAGCCCTAGTGACAGCACATGCAGCGAACACATCAGGGACATCACAATCCTGGGACGCAGCCACTGGCTCACTAGACAACTGAGGAGCTGGACACACTTGACTTCCACCAATATCATTTCCAAGTCAGAAAGTTACACCTGACATTGGGAGTGTCTCAACCAACCCAACCATAACGGAACCATTACCAAAACCAGACTCTAAATTCACTCTGCACAGAGGGACAGAGAAGTAATTATTCCCTACACCTTGTAAGATTACAGTTTCATCAGAGGAATTAACATTAGAGCCTAGAACACTGGTCACCATAAGGGATTGGCAAGCACCTGTATCACGATATATTTGAACTGATTTCCTGTCATTACTGTCCAGAGGACTGACAAATTTATCAGACAGGAAATTAGCACTTGAACTCTTGAGAGTATCACCCACGTTACTGCTCAAAAGAGGAGCTCCATCATGAGAATTTAAGTTACCCCTCAAAGCAGGTTCAGTTAACTCAGTTAAAGAATTCTGGGAACTCTCAAGGGTGGACACTAGACCAATTGACTGAATATTTAAAGACTCCTTTTTGTTTACATCACGCTGTCTCCTGAAACATTTCTCCGTAGTATGACCAAGCTTACTACAATAAGTACATTTACTTTTCTGAAATCTAGAGGTGAAGCTGGTATTTACTTCCTGAGAAACATCATCTTTATTCTCTTTCCTGTTACCTGTACTCTGAGTAGAGGCAACGTACTTACTCTCAGCTTTCCCTTTTTCTCTAGAATATCTCTTGTGAGTGAGAACATATTCATCAGCTAAAACTGCAGCATCAGACAAATTATCTATTCTTTTCTCATCAAGATATAGGCTTACATCTTTATAAATACACCTCTTGAAGTCCTCCAGCAAAATCATCTGCCTAAATTTACCAAAATCAGAATCCACATTCTTAGATTTTAACCACTGCTCTAACAAATCTTCTTTGATTTTTGCATACTCAACATGGGATTGCTTATCTTGCTTATAAGTTGTCCTAAATTTTACTCTATAGGCTTCAGGAAGAAGTTCATAGGCCTTAAGAATCAAGCTCTTAACTACATCATAATTATCAGATTGATCCTGAGGCAAAGATGCATAAGTTACTTGAGCTTTACCGGTGAGAACAGTTTGAAGGAGTACTGGCCAATACTTTTTGGGCCAATTAAAACCTGTAGCTACCCTCTCAAACAACTGAAAATACTTTATTAAATCAGATTCATTAAAAGGAGGGACAAGTTTAACATTTTTAGCCACATCAAAATCATCAGAGCTAGATGATCCAGTTCCACCTTGTTTCATGCGATACTCATGGTCTGCCTGAATCCTAGCAAGTTCAACTTGTGCCTGAGCCTCCTTAGCACGAGACTCCGCCTCCTTAGCCTGAGCCTCCTGCAGGGCTAGCTGTAACTTAGCTAATTCAATCTGCGTTTGCTCATTTGGAGGAGTTACATTAAACAAGCTTTCATTAATCATGTCAACAATTTGATCTTTAGAATGATGAGAGCGAACAGCAATTCCCAATTGTTGAGCAACAAGCTTAAGTTCATTCTTTGTTCTGTTTTCTACATCACACACTGTTTGCACATTTGACAAAAAATCTTTGGCTTCATCAAGTGTAGAAATAGTAGACATCATGAATAAATCACAGTCACAAAATATCAAGCAATATCCTTATGATAATATCCTGATTATCCTGATGAGAGGTCGCCAAATTTATGTTACGGGATAGAGAAAGATAATGTACACTTTAAGTGAGAATACTAAAAATCACTACTGTCCCGTAAAGTTCCAGGTTCAAAACAAGAGAGTTAGGTAAAATTACAAGTTAAAGTTTAATGCTCAAACTAACAACCAAACATTCAGGACTCATAAGGATAATGTAACGGCAAAAAACAGGTTAAATATATGGTTAACTGCAATAGCCTTATTAACACGAAATTAGCAAGAGTAAATTTATCTAAGTCAGCCCTGATAAAATGAAAATACACTGGGTAATGCTCAGTTAATGCAAGGTAAATTATTACAGATACAAAATATTATTAAAACTGGCTGACAAAATGAATCCTACACAAATTACAAAAACCTTACTAGGCCTAAGAATTAACCTTATGTTACACAGTACAAGGAAAAATGCAACAACAGTTATACTCAAATTACACACAGCTGCTAGATGGTTGGAGACTTCCAGAGTACTCACAATAATAATAACTGTACAGGGGAGGACAGAGATGTGAGCAAAATAAGGAGTAGATCTAAGTGGCAATGATGCAGAGACTGAGCTCATAATATAGGGGCCAGCAGAGCTTGATACAACTTGTAAGAAGGACGCGCAAATGAAGCCATGGGGACAAAGAGTTGACACTCCCGCTCTGAACAACAGAAAGAACGACTTACTCTACTATAACGGCAGAAGGGGGGGAGTGAGGTAGAACACACTCGTGATCAAAGATGCAGCATACTTTGCGTTTAAATTACACAAAGGATGATGAAATCATAGGCTATGTAACAATATATATGTATATATATATATATATATATATATATATATATATATATATATATATATATATATATATATTTATATATATATATATGTGTGTGTGTGTGTGTGTGTGTACAGTATTTACCTGTCTATCTAAAGCCTGACGTCATAATACCTTAAGGGGTGGCCGTTTGTCTTTGAGTTGGTTGTTTTACGGATTGAGACACTAACCCTCCGCCAAAACACTTTTGGACACTTATGGGACGCCTATAGGTTGGTTTACCACCCAGCGTTGTAAGTGGTATCCTTATTTACAGGAAACTATTAGGCTTGCCACTCAGTGCAAAGCCACCTGAAAAGGAAAGAAGAGTAGTAAACAGTGACAGAAAAGATGGGAGACAAAAAGTATGATAAAGATGAAGGAAGAAGTAGGCAGCACTACATCAAGTAAGTGGATGATGGTTGCCATCACCTACTGCTTTCTATAATTTTGTATGTGTATTTGTGTGCATGAGAGAGAGAGAGAGAGAGAGAGAGAGAGAGAGAGAGAGAGAGAGAGAGAGAGAGATCACGCTACGAAGTGTGTAGGCCTACTTCTACACAGTTCGGAGGAGTACATTAAAATTTTTGTATAATACGCCATAGGTCTGGTCTGGCAAACACATACTTGAGCCACGTATTTTAAATTATAATGTCTAACTTTCTATAACAGAAAACTAACCACTCGTGAAAAACATTTAAATGCAATTTATCAAAAATTTCTACACATTGACAAAATAATGCCTTCAGATGTTTGGAGTTTTTTTTTTTTTTTAATTAAATGAACTTGTATGGTGGTAGGTAGACCAAACTGGTGTTGGGTAGGGACGCCTACGTGCGGTGACACTGATATAAGTCGACGACTCGACTGTCCGGTGATGCAAAAGTTTCTTAACTCCCTCCCTGTCCCTCAAAGTCAGGGAAATTTCAGCCTAGAGTCCACTGGATTCACGTCCGCATGATCCTGGGGTAAGAATAACAGTACAGTTAAGGAACCGTGATATTACTGAATAAGCCAACTGTTTCAGCACGTGGATGTATTATCTGTTTATTATACCCGTGTGTGAGTGAGAAGTGGTTGTTTTTGGTCCAGTTTCTCTTTCTCGCACTCTGTTAGCAAGATTACGGAAAAATTAATGAACAGAAATGAACTTAAATATGCATAACGATTGACGAACGTTATTTGAATGTATGATTATTTTTTGTTAGGAAAAAGTCATGGACAAGTCAACTCAGTTTTGATCTAGTTATGACCAAACTTGGTGGGAGGGTTGAAGGTGAAATGACTGAGCTTTGAGAACAACCGCCAAAAAAGGGTCACAGGGCTAGGTATAATGTTCGGTTCCTTAACTCAAATAGTTTTTATTCGATTTGGAACCATGTTTTGGAATACCCTAAGGTTAGACGATGATAAAAGAAAGTCTTAATTCAGAATAATAGGCTAAGATCGACTTAAATATATTTTATCCGCTTTGAACTAAACTGAGCAGATGGGTTAAGGATCAGGTAAGAATGAAGTAATTTGACTTTGAAAGCAATTAGTCGAAGGTCAGAGACACAGGACAGGGTCAGAATTTCGCCTACACGATCTGTGGGCATCTGTCATATCCCACACATTTAAAATGGTCCGGAGGGTGAGCTGTATTATAATAATGGTTTGCTTTACCCTTACACACTCAGTTACAAATTTTCCTCTTGAATGATGGCGGGAATAATGGCAGAAATAGGGATAATAGTGGTGGTGATTGAATTGATAATGATTATGATTATAATAATGGTAATGATCTTGATGATGATGATGATGATGATGATTAATCTGACATGAAACTAAAACCTAAATGTGCATCTTTCAAATCTGCATCCTATATTATGCCTCATTACATTAGGGGGGTCACCCTTCAGTTAGCGGTAGTGGAGTCAATGTTAGGAAAGTCGAGCCTAAAATTTCAAATGAGCATAAAACCGTAAATTTTCACCTGAATTACTCAGAATGTGATATGTGACATCTTTGACTAGATATCCTGTTGTGTTTTACGTCAGCACTAAAATGACTGCCGGGGACGGGTTTGCCGTGCCTTGGCACCGCTTCTTGTTTTTTAAGTACAGTCCGTGCCTGCGTGCATTCATGTTTTATTTATTTATTTATTATTTGGGGGCTGGGCGTATTTGTTTATATGTGGTTACTTGTGTGTGTACATGACGTGCGTATGTGTATATGTGTGTGTGAAAAGGAAAGAGATGCATTCCCCATGAGAAAAAGTGTGATTATCTTTTCTTACATTCTTAATACATTCGATTACACGGCGTCTTTCTTTCTTTATTCTTATTATTCCCATGGTGCATTGTTCAGATTAGGAGACCTCTTCCCTCTTAGTGACGAGGTTAATAAAATTTATAACCCATCCAACTGGAAAGACCTTTCCAAAGCTGATTAAAATAATCCATGGAAAGTGAGGCAGGAGAGGTAACAGGAGTTTTGATGTATTACTTTGAGCATAAACCGGATAATCCGCTTCGTGAGACCTAGAGGTCTGCTTGTATATGATACACACTTCACATGCCACCACTTCGCCGCTAATACCCTCGTCCAATTATGCTGTGGTTGTCGCATTCAGGACTTGTGTGGCTCTATTAGCAGGGATTTTTTTTTTTAGCACGTCACTGGGTCTTTTGGAAGACCAGTAAGGACTTTACAGGAAATTCAAAATGCCTCATCGTTCTCTGCCTCAGTCTAAGATCGAAATCACGTTAGTATCGACAACAGACTCCTTCTCTAATCACTCACCCACCACCTTCCTCGAGCACTATCTCCCAGTGTGTTTCGGTGTTTTCGGTGATTCCAAGCATCTGTAAAAGCATGATTATCGCCTCTCATAACATCTCTCTCTCTCTCTCTCTCTCTCTCTCTCTCTCTCTCTCTCTCTCTCCACGAACTTTGACAGTCAGCCTCATGAATCCGTAGCAACCCACTATGATAGATATATTTGGCCACCGGTCATTGGCATCAGTGTCCATTGCTTTTGATTAATCTCATTGTATTCCGAAGCCCATGGAGAGAAAAGCAAAGGTGAAAGGAGTTTTGTTGCTCACAGTGCACTAATCAAAGTCGTCGGCTTTTTTTTTTTTTTTTTCCAAAGAAGAGGAAGGCTTGGGTCACTATGGTAGACAGTAATTCTTGCCAAGTCTTAACCTTCCCCGCCACTTGCACTAGCTCGTGGTACATCCAGGTCCCTGATTTTACTGTGGGGAGTCCAAGGCCTGAATGCAAGAACGAAGTTTGAGTCTGATTTGGGATTTAGTCAAAGTTGGACTTGAGACGTGGCCGTCAAAAACAGATACGCACAAACGAGGCTTAAGACCAGCACAGGCGGAGCCGATGCTCACAAGTCCAAGCCGCCTCTGTGGGCTTGAGTCAGACTTGAGCACTGGGAATCTGTTATTTAACAATTATGTAAGGCAGAGTTACCTTTAAAACGATGAATAATTTACCAACAAATCCCAGTACAATAATAAGCGGTGGCTGTGAGATCGCTGACATTTATTAATTATATCCAAATATTTGGCCGTCAATGTATTCTGCGTTTTGTACACTTGCCTAAATTGTACTAGAATAATTTTACAGCAGTCGATGATATTATATAAAAGTGTTGCTGGCAATGTCTTATAATATTTATATTTGCATTATGATGGCATCAATGTTGATGCACAGTACAGAGTAAGGTAGTAGGTTATGACAAAACTTTATTGTACACATTACAACTGAAATTAATGTACAGTTAATGGGGGTAAAAATAATCTTGTTTTTAATGCATCAAAGGCTCAGTTTTTACACCTATCAACTCGACAAAATCTTCCACAGGAATACACACTAATGTATAATAATATCTTGCTCAATCCTGCATCATCCCTTAACATGCTTGGGGTTTCATTCTCTCGGGACTTATCTTGGAAAGATCATATTGTATCTCTTGTAAAATCTGCTTCCAAGAGATTAGGTGTGCTAAGCGAGCTCCGTACCTTCTTTACCCCTGCACAGATGTTGACCTTATACAGGGGTTTTATTCACCCCTGTGTAGAGAACAACTCTCATGTGTGGGGAGGCTTCCCACATACAGCTCTTCTCAACAGATTGGAGTCAAAGGCTTTTCGTCTCATTAACTCTCCTCCTCTTACTAGCTCCCTTCAACCTCTGTCTCTTCACCGCATTGTTGCATCTTTATATCTTTTCTATCGCTACATCAATGGTCACTGCTCCTCTGAACTGTCTGCTTGCATTGCTCCACCTCTACGACGGGTGCGTAGCACCCGTCTAGCAACAAACTCTCATCCCTTTTCTGCCCAACTCTCTAATGCAAGAGTTAACCGTCACTCCCAGTCCTTCATTTATGCAACAGGTCAACTCTGGAATTGTCTTCCTCAGTCTGCATTTCCGACTTCCTATGATCCCCAGTCTTTCAAACGCAGTGTGTCCAGGCATCTCGAAATGAACGGATCTTGAATCTGACTCTCTTTTGTATTGTTTTTGTTTTTTTCTTGCAAGGAACGGTTTGTGGGCTCGTAGCTTTTGGTTCCTTCTTCTTCGCATTAATAAAAATAAAAAAAGCTTTCATTTCTAGTACAGTTCGTAATGTGAGAGCAATAAAGTACCATATGGTTAACAGTTCTCTGTGCTTCATCACCATTTACTCAGTGATATATAGATCGTGTACGTTTGTACGGAAAGCTAATGAATAATATTGATAGCATAGTCAGCTCATTATAGTGCGGGTCCTGTTTTGCAGTTCTTTATCCGCGCTTTTTAGTTGCTTTGTATTGCGAATGTGGGCTTTATTACACACTTATTGTATACACTGCCCATAACTGTTGGAATCTTGTACGATACAAATGGAAATAGCGTAAGCTATGTCACGCATATTTTTGTTCTTTTCTAAAAGGGGGAAGAGATGGCTTCCACAAGGAGTCCCTAAAGTCCTGTTGGTGCACCTGAACCCGTAATTACTGGTGAAAAAAATGAATCACAGATTATGGCTGCTTGCTGTAAAAATACAATAAAAAATTAGGGATACCGTAGGGGCAGCAGTCTTCCATTCAGACAAACGTTCTGGTAATATTATCACCACGGCTGTTGCATTGAAAGTGGTGGAATTGGGACTTTGGTAGTCACATGTTGTGCCCATCGATATATATAAACATGGATGCAGCAACGGTTGATGCAAGCGGCTGCCATCTTGGTACTCACAATAGTAAAGTGCTACAGTGTGCTTTGAACATTGTTTTAAGCGTTTGATGGATCAGATAATTCAGCAGTATGCCATCGTGTGGAACAATCAACTGCACAAACATACAGTTCAAGGACTGTGGGAGAACTTTTCATCGGTGAGTAGGCATGACAAGGAGTATATAGCTTGTGTTTTTGCATTCTGAATCACTTCTCATGTGGTCCCAAGGCAGTGCCTAAAGGCACTGTTGGGAACAATAAATACCCTCATAAACACTCAAAACACAAGAGAGATCAACATACGACAGTAATATGTGCAGAACACCCAATATTTAAGTGTACCTCACGACCTTTGACCTGACCTCAGAAGTCACTGGTCAGCAAAAAAAAAAAAAAAAAAAAAAGCTTAACGTGATGACCTGCGAGAACTGAAGGGCTATGGAATGACGTTACAATGTAGGCATTATATATACTGCAGGCTTTAGTATATATCTCATAAACACAATGTACAGGATGTAGTGTCTGCTGGGGACATACACAGTTTCTCACCAGGCATGTCAATCCACATAATGTATATCCACAATCTTGTTGTTCCAGACCATCAAGAATTCGTAACATATAATGTATCTCAAACAATCTCTTTGTAGTCCAGACGACCAAAAATTTCATGACTTATTCAAACACGTGGAGTAACCAGCCCTAGTTGGTTAGTCCCCGTGAATCTACCAGACACTACATCACACATACACATCCTCTCCAAGCTGTATATTATGTCGGAGAGATTCCCTTCAGATCAGAGAAAGGGGAGAGAGGGGCTAGAGAGAAGGCTCGACACTAGGATCATTAGGCCATAACGCTCCACTACGCTGTAACTCACTATTGATATAACTGTGCAATAAAAATCAGTAACCCAAGAGTGCTGTAACTCACCTCGTTGACACTACGTCTCACGGCTTTATTCTTGCTGTGCTTGACAATCCACAATCGACTTCCCTATCTACCACGCTAATCGACACTGGTGGCAAGCGGTAATAACGAACCAAGTACGATAAACTATGCTACCGAGACAATGGCTGTTCTGTGCTGAATGGTATAGAAACTCCGCTCGATTTTTAACTTTATTAAAGTGATCATAATAACCCCTTGATACATTTGCCTCCCATATAATCCCCATTAAAAGCATCACCCATGGACTTCACATGGTGTGCCATGTCTTCTTGAGGGTTGCTATAGATGTGCCAATTTTCAGAGAAAACGGAAAAACCATTTCTCGATTCTTCAGTGCTCATTTCACGTGTAGACACGCACATGTATGGATTAGATGGGAGTACAAGGGCAGCATCTGTCTCTGTGTGGTGGCTTCATCGCTCACATTGAGCCGTGCGTAGCTGTAGTGAGCACACTCTATCTGTAGAGCTCTTTTGAAGCGCCGCGTAGGCGCTACCAGCCGTACAGTAACTGCCAACCAAATATTATGGGTGATGTAGTAGAAGAACGAGGCATGGCCAACAAAGATATCCAATTGGAATGGACTGTAGTATCAATTATCTAACGTTTAAAAAAAAATCCTGGTTTATGATGCCTTCTTTGCTAAATTTAATAATCAAAAGTCCGTGCTCTGATTGGCCGATTTGGAAGAAGTCGAAACTTTGCCGCAGGTAGCAACTTGAGCCTGACTTGGTGAAGCCAGACTCGAGCTTCGATTTTGCATATGGCTGAGCCAAGCTGGCTGAGTCTGACTTGAGTTACCCGTGAGCCTGTGCTTGGGACCGTCCCAGCCTGACTTCCAAGGCCAATTCAAGCCTCGTTCTTGCATTTGAGCCAAGGAGTCTGACCGGACCGAAAAGTGAACTCGGTGTTCTTCCATTTGCGAGCTGAGTGTGCTAACTCATGCACCACCGGCTTTCAACTTTTAAATCTAGAGCGAGTAACAATACTGTACTTGTTTTGTTAGCAGTACAATGTTCCTACTGATACTACAAACAACCATCACCTCAACCACTCAGTCACCAACCCCCCTTCTTCTCTCCCTTCCTTCTCCCCCCTTCCTCCCCCTCCTCCTTTCCCCATACTTATATTGTTGACAGCACAATATTTAACTAACATGACGAGCCCCACTTATCGTCTCACCCTGTTCCCCTTGCGGCAGTCTTGCCCTTCCTCTTCTTCTTCTTCTTCCTCCTCCTCCTCCTCCTCCTCAATGCATTTTCCACACTGTGTCTACAGACGCCACGTTAACTCACCGTACCCGTACATAACGTCATGCCTTATTTATGTATATGATTATTCATTGTACTTTATTACTTTCTCTTTCAGGTGGCTTAGAGATAAAGTATTATAGAATGTAAATTTTCTTCTCCAGTCTTTCCTGTGAACTTCCCATTTCAGATTTTCCATGCTGCATGGTGGGTCTTCTCACTTTTTCCTGCCAGTTTTAAGTGGAGAGTTTGGAGGCGAGGGATGCCTTCTTACTTAACTATCCTTATCCTTCAACATAAAGAATTAGATCTAGTAGTTATAGTGTACTGTACACTGTAACAAGCAGCCTCGAAAGGACCATAAGGTCTGTTGCTGTTTGCTTTCCATGTAGGCTCTTCCTTTGTATTCTCCTCCTCCTCCTTCTCCTCCTCCCCACTCCCCTTCCTCTGTCACACTCTCATCACCATCCCCCCACTACCTACTACAAAAACACGACCCACAGTCAATATAACTCAGTGCAGCCTGAACACCACCATCCTATCACCTCCAAAATGAGAATGATTTAAACTTTATCCTGTTCCATCGAGGTTCTGTCCCCGACTACGCTCTGTCCGTTTGTGTGACTGGAACGAGAATTTAAAATATTGGGAAGTCAGGTGTGCATTTACAAATGGCAGAATAGGAAAATACAAAGTGTGAGGCGAAGTTTCTATTGTCCATTCATATGTTACCATTACCAGCAGCAGCAGCAGCTGCAACAGCCAGAGAAATGACACACACACGCATATATATATATATATATATATATATATATATATATATATATATATATATATATATATATATATATATATCGTTCAAGCCTTGTAATTTTGTATGTGTCACACAGGTCTACCCTCGGCATTTCTTTTTCCTCTTTAATGCTCTCAATACTGTTATTCATATAGTAGGTGGATATGCCATCAATTCATTTACTCAGTGTCCCGCTGTCAGTGGGAGACGCGCCTGGATGAATGGCACATCAGTAAAATAACTTTGGTAATGTCGTGTACTGTACTAATTTAAACAAAAAATCGCCAATAATTCTTTGCCATCATTGTATCCTGCCTTTCAGACTTCTCATTCCTTCACATACACTTTAGTTGTCTGAGTCATTCTGCTATCACATGAAACAGTTCATGGAACACCTTCCATTTTCAATACCGACAGAGAAATGATGAATTTTTGTTCATGGCTGTATTCATGATCAAAGAACTATTACACAGGAGGGGCACAATCTAATATACTACAGCAGTAGCCGTGTGTGTGTGTGTGTGTGTGTGTGTGTGTGTGTGTGTAATTCACCGGGTCGGTCAGGATCACTTTGATGGTCGTGATCGTCAGCTTTTACCTTCCCGGAAGGGAGCTGAGAGCTCATATAGTCCGATCTAAGGGCAAGGCTGTGACCTTCACACACGCACACACCCGTCCCCTTGCTCAAGGGGGACAGTAACCACCCACTTCGTCAGTGAAACTTTTCGCAACCTGAGCGAGGCGCGAACTCCCGTCCACCAGTTGGCAAGCGAGAGCGTTACCACTGCACCAGCGAGTGTGTGTGTGTGTGTGTGTGTGTGTGTGTGTGTGTGTGTGTTTTGGGCAGCCGAAACTACACATTCCAATCACATCAAAATTGGCACAGAAATCGCAAAAAATTCGCTGATGTGAAAAAACTTGGTCCAATCACGATTGAAAATCATTTCCTATATTTAATGAGCAATCACATTTTGATAAAAAAAATTCCGCTCCTGGCGCCCGTCATAGGATCTCCGTAGAATTTTTTGCCCACAGGTACAACTAAAGTATTTCGGACTTGCTTTCGGACAACTTGGGTTCCATTCCCGAAGCTGCAAATAACACGATCAATTGGTTAGCTGCAAAAAATCCTCGTGACAACGTTACACTAGAACAGCACATAAACGCAGGAGCCCTCCGCAGGAGCAAGTCCAAGAGGCCCAAAGCGCCCATGAGCACTTGTGATATTCTGAACTTTCATTACAGCTCACGGTGTTCCAAGATCAATCTGTTTTTATAAGAAAGTGCATATGATTAAACTTCTTACTAAGGAAAGGATGGGATTCTGTAAGGAGCCAATGCTGTGAAGTAGTGGTTCATGAACAGGGTTACTTGTACCCCCATGGGAAATGAAACTCCCCAGCTGTAGGCACCAAGCATGCTGACATAAATATCACTGTTCCCTATACAGAGGCACAGGAAATGTATATTTTCAGTACCTTTGTACTTGTGCCACCATGGAGAGGTTTGTACGTCAAACAGATGGATATGTGATCCATTGCTCTTTAGTCTGAATTCTATGAATGACAGCGATTTACTGGATATTGATATTGTTGAACAGAAGACAAAGAAAAAGATCTGAAAAGAGTTTGAATTAATGCAGCCAGACATGTTCTGATGTGTTCACCACAAAACATTCCCACTGTCAGTAGGTAGAGCTTTTGAGGTTCTTATGCTGTTTATGACCACCTGTTTCTATTAGGCAGGTATATTTAACTTTTCTCCAAAACAAACACCAGAAATCACGTAATGCAAACAGTGACCTGTGAGAGCGCCTTCAATAGGAATAGCGGGGTAGCTCCTGCCCCACACTATGACGTCATTTCATGTTTCACCATGAACAAGAGCTGGCAGTAGCACGGCCATTCTTAACTTTTATCAGTGCCAGTGAGTGACAAGGTGTGGTGGTGAGATTATGTCGCTTCCTGCTCTGTGTTGGTAACAGTGAATATCTGAAGTGCACAGTGGGGTAGGATATACTGTACACCCTATACCAATAGTGTCCTGCACAGTGGGGTAAGATGTGCCCCCTAACATAATGATATTATTATAATATAATCTAACCGAATATGATGATGTTACAAAAATGTCTCTATCTCTATCTATTGCCAGACGCCTCAATCCCGTTTGGGGTGGCCACAAACAAATAGACTCCACGTCGCCCTGTCCCCCGCCATTTCGCTGCCCTGCTCCCAACTCACACCCCCCTCTCTCATATACCTCTCCACCCCATCCCTTCATCTCATCCTCGGCCTCCCTCTCCCTCTCCCCCCCTCCACCTCACCCACATACACTCTCTTCGTCAGTCTTTCACCCTCCATCCTCTCCACACGGCCAAACCACCTCAGTGAATTCCTCCTAACGCTTCCTATCACATCCACATCTACACCACAACGCTCCTTTATATCCTCATTTGTCAGCCTGTCTCCCCATGTGACTCCACAGGCTCCTCTTAAATAACTCATTTTCACTGCTCTCACTCTTGACTGTCTTGTGCCCTTCCAACAACGTCCAAGCTTCACTTCCATACGTTAGAGTTGGTATCACAGTACTGTCATGTAGTAACTTTTTCACTTCCATGCTCACTTCCCTGTTTCTTATCACTGCTTTCAAGGAACCAGCAACCTTTCTTCCCTGCTTTACACTTTCAAGCACTTCACCCTCCAAACCTCCATCATTACTCACCACACTACCCAAGTACTTAAACGTACTCACATTTGCAATTCCTCACCATCCAACCTCGCTGTACATTCACTGACTTCACCTCTCTCAAAGACCATCACTTTACTCTTCCCTACATTCACCTTTAGATTCCGTTTCTTACACACTCTCCCAAACTCATCCACCAAGCCTTGCAGCTCCCCTTCGTCTTCACTCAACAACGCTGTATCATCTGAAAACAACAGTACAGGGAGTTTCCAAGCACTATCCTCTCTCACCAGGGCCACTCCAACATCCACTACCCTACCTTATACCTCTTTTATTACCCCATCCATATACAGATTGAACAACCATGGAGACATGACACATCCCTGTTTCAACCCAACCTTCAAAGAGAAAAATTCACTCAGTTCACCATCCATATGCACTGCAGCCTTAGCACCATCATACATACTCTTCACAGCATTCAACAACTTCCCATCTTCTCCATATATTCTTAATACTTTCCACAGTCCTTGTCTATCCACCCTGTCATATGCTTTCTCCAAATCCATGAAAGCCACATACAACTTCTTTCCCTTCTCTAGAAACTTTTCCGCTAAAGATCTAAGAATGAATATCTGATCTACACAACCTCTTCCCTTCCTAAAGCCTCCCTGCTCTCCTCCAACTAATTCCTCTGTTATTTCCCTAACTCTATCAATAAGTATCCTACCATTCACTTTTCCTATTATACTAAGAAGACAAATGCCCCTATGATTACCACACACTTTTTTTTTCCCTTTTCCTTTGTACAAGGGAATAATTACACATGACTTCCAATCTTCCGGAACTCTCCCTTCCTCCCAGGCCAATCTGCACATCTTCCACATCCATTCTACTACTATCTCTCCCCCATACATCAACATTTCACCACACACTCCATCAGTTCCTGGGGCTTTCCCCAAATTTAACCTTCATTGCTTCCACAACTTCTATCCTACTGATTTCTTCCTGTCTTCTCCCCCTCCTCCCTTCTTCTCCCAGCCATTTCCCCAGCCACTTATACTTGCATCTCTTCCATCCTCTATGTTCAACAATTCCTTAAAGTGTTCTCTCCATCTGCTCACATTTCTCCCTTCTCCACAAGTAATCTACCATTTTTATCTTTCACTCCCCTGCTAACTTCACTGCCACCCTGTCTTACTCTCTTCTCCTCTTTCCAGAATATTTTCTTACAGTCCCTCCACTTTACACTCAAATTCCTTCCAAATTCCTCATCCACTGTCTTCTTTCTCTCTCTTACTAATCTTTTTACCTCTCTCTTTCTTTCTACATATAACTCTCTCTTCCGCCTCTCAACTTCTTCCACATCCCTATTTCTCATCCATTCATTGTATGTTTCCTTCTTTTGTGCCACAGCCTGTCTCACCTCTTCATTCCACCACGCTGTTCCTTGCACCCCCCTCCGTCTTCTCTTCATCCCACACACCACCTCATATGCTGCACATATTTCTTCTGTGAATATCCTGCACACACCTTCCACGTCCCCCATCTGCTCCAGTTCATATTTGCCCAATCGTTCCTCCCCTGGGGGTAGGGGGGTTTCAAGAATACTCCCCCAGTATCCCTGCTTGTCGTACGAGGCGACTAAAAGGGTTGGTGGTGGGTTAGTGCCCCACCCCGTAAAAAGAACTAACTAAAAAAGCAAATAAAGCGCCTCGGACCCGGACGGACCATACGTTGACGACTAAGGAACGGACAAAGGACATTCTGAGAGTAGGAACGTGGAATGTGAGAGGAGTGAATGATGAAGTGAAAGAGAGAGAGATTGTCCAGATGCTTGAGGATGCAAAAGTGGATATATGTGGATTGACTGAAACTAAATGGAAAGGTGAAAGGATGAGAGAATGGGAATACGGTGTAGGTATATGTGCGGGAGTCAGTGAGAATGAGAGGGCAAGAGAGGGAGTATGTCTGATGATAAGCAAGAAGTGGAAGGAGAATATAAGAGAGTATGGAACAGTGGGTGCAAGGATTGTATGGGTGAGGATGAAAGTAGGTATACAAGCATGGGCGATTGTATGTGTGTATGCTCCAACAGAGGATCGAGTGGCAAGAGTGAAAGATGAGTTTTGGGCGAGAGTAGAAGCATGTATGGACAAGTTTGAGAGGAGCGAGAGAGTGCTGTTGATTGGAGACATGAATGGCAAAGTCGGGAATGTACGAGTGGATGGAGTGGTTGGTCAGTGGGGTGTGCCAGCGGAAGTAGATGGGAATGGTAGTGCTTTGGTGGACATCTGTGCTGGTAAGGGGTTGGCAATAGCCAACACCTACTTTCGTCATAAGATGATCCACCGGTATACATGGAGAGTAATGAGGAGGATGGATGGTGAACTTGTTGAACGAAAGGCAATGATAGACTACGTGTGTGTGGATGAGCGAATGAGAAGACAAGTGTTGGATGCAAGGGTGTGGAGAGGGTGGGGGAATGGAGTCTCGGACCATCACTTAGTGATGGCCAAGGTAGAGCTGCAAAGAAAGTGGTTGAGGAGGCGAAGGGGAAGACAGGAGGAAGCAGCTCCTGTGAGAAGAGTGGAGAAATTGCAAGATAGTGAGAAGAGGACAGAGTATAAGAGCATAGTGGAAGAAAGATTGGGAAGGTATGAGCTAGAGCAGATGGAAGGGGTGGAAGACGTATGTAAGATATTCACGGAAGAGATAAGCGCAGCGTGTGAGGCGGTTTGTGGAGTGAGGAGGAGATGCAAGGGTGTGCAAGGGACAGCATGGTGGAATGATGAGGTGAAACGAGCTGTGGAACAAAAGAAGAAGGCATATGGTGAATGGTTGGCGAGTAGAGGTAGGGGAGAAGATGAGAGAGAGAAGAGAGAGGTATATGTGAGCAGGAGAAGGGACGTTAAGAGACTGGTGAAGGAGAGTAAGAAGAAAGTGGATGAAGAGTTTGGGAGGAATCTGAGTGTGAAATGGAGGGAGAGTAAGAAATTGTTTTGGAAGGAGGTAAAGAAAGTAAGGCAGTGTGAAAGGGGAAATAGTAGGGGAGTGAAAGATAGGAATAACAGATTGTTGGTGGAGAAGAGAGAGAAATTGAGGAGATGGAAGGAGCACTTTGAGGATTTGTTGAATGTAGAGAGTGAGAGCAGTGTGAGTATAAGTGGTTGGGGAATGGCTGGGAGAAGAAGAGATGAGAGGAGAGAGGAAGAGATCAGTAGGTCGGAAGTAGTGGAAGCGATGAAGAAGATTAAGCTGGGAAAGGCCCCAGGAATTGATGGAGTGTGTGGTGAAATGCTTAGGTATGGGGGTGAGATTGTTGTGGAGTGGATATGGAAGTTGTGTAGATTGGCTTGGGAAGAGGGAAGGGTTCCAGAGGACTGGAAATCAGGTATAATTGTTCCTCTGTACAAAGGAAAAGGGGAGAGAGAAGTATGTGGTAACCATAGGGGTATTTGCCTTCTTAGTGTGACTGGTAAAATATATGGTAGAATACTCATTGATAGGGTTAGGCATATGACAGAGGAGCTAGTTGGAGAAGAACAAGGGGGATTTAGGAAGGGAAAAGGGTGTGTAGATCAGATATTTGTTCTAAGATGTTTAGTGGAGAAGTATCTAGAGAAGGGAAGGAAAGTGTACGCTGCCTTCATGGACTTGGAGAAAGCTTATGACAGAATAGATAGGAAAGGTATGTGGAAGGTACTAAGAATATATGGAGTGGAGGGGAAATTGTTGAGTGCTGTGAAGAGTATGTACGAGGGAGCTAGGGCTACGGTGCGAGTGGATGGTGAGTTGAGTGAGTTCTTTGATCTCAATGTGGGACTGAAACAGGGGTGTGTAATGTCTCCATGGCTGTTTAATATATATATGGATGGGGTCGTAAAGGAGGTACAAGGTAGGGCAGTGGATGTGGGGGTGGCCCTAATGAATGAGGGTGAGATTTGGAAGCTTCCGGTGTTGCTGTTTGCTGATGATACAGTATTGTTGAGTGAAGATGAATGGGAGTTGCAAGGTTTGGTGAATGAATTTGGGACAGTGTGTAGGAGGAGGAAGCTGAAAGTTAATGTAAACAAAAGTAAAGTTATGGTGTTTGAGAGGAATGAAGTCACAGAGTGTGCAGTGAGGTTGGATGGTGAGGATATGGAGAATGTGAGTGCATTCAAGTACTTGGGTAGTGTGATGAGTAAGGATGGAACTTTGGGGGATGAAGTACGTGAAAGGGTACAGCAGGGAAGGAAGGTTGTTGGCACACTGAAAGCAGTGATGAGAAATAGGGAGGTGAGTATGGAAGTTAAGAAGTCACTGCATGATGGTATTGTGATCCCTACCCTGACGTATGGAAGCGAGGCGTGGACCTTGCAAGAGGGGAACAAGTCAAGAGTGAGAGCAGTGGAAATGAGTTACTTGAGAGGAGCATGTGGAGTGACATGGAGGGACAGGTTGACGAATGAAGAAGTGAAGGAACGTTGTGGGGTAGATGTGGATGTGGTTGAAAAGATTAGGAGAAATACACTGAGGTGGTTTGGACATGTGGAGAGGATGGAGAATGAAAGACTGACTAAGAGGGTGTATGTAGGTGAGGTGGAGGGAGGGAGAGGGAGGGGTAGACCGAGGGTGAGGTGGAGGGATGGAGTTGAGAGGTATATGAGGGAGGGGGGGGTGAGTTGGGGGGAGGGGAGTCAAATGGTGGGTGACAGAGTGACTTGGAGGCGTTTTGTCTGCGGCCACCCTTTGCGGGATTAGGGCGTCGGGCTATAGATAGATAGATAGATAGTTCCTCCACTTCTCTCTTATACTCTGCCTTTTTCTCATCCTCTTGTAACCTTTCCACTCTCCTTGCAAATACTCCTTCTTCCCGTCCTTCCCTTCTTCTATTACTCCATTTTATTTAGATCTTGACTCTGGCCACCACCAAGTAGTGGTCAGAAAGTCCACTCCCCCAACCTCCATAAGCTCTTGCATCCATTACACATCTTCGCATCCTTTCATCCACACACACATAACCAATCATTGCCTTCCTTTCATTCAGTTCACCACCCACCCTTCTCATCACTCGCCATGTATACCTGTGGATCATTTTAAACCTAAAGAGGGTATTGGCTATCACCAACCCCCTCCCAGCACAAATGTCCACTAACGCACTGCCATTCTCATCTATCTCAGCAGGCACACCTCACTCACCAACTATTCCATCCACCTTCACATTCCCTACTTTACCATTCATATCATCGATCAAAAACACTCTCTCATTCCTTCCAAACTTTTCCATGCACATGTAATAATATAAAAATACAATAGGGCACATAAAATAATCATAGCGTAAAAATGACAATATGAATTTATGATAAATCAATGAAGAGGGTAATTTACAATTTCCTCTTTCCAGGAATGTAAGAGGTTTGCTCAGGTTTCCCTCCTCCCCTGTGACGTTTTGTGTATTCGCCTTAGGTTTGTACTGCCAGGTAGAATTTGTTTCATTATCTTGTTTGTTTATTAACCAGTTAAAAAAATATATATATTTTTCAAAGTAATTATTTTCTTTTGAAGGGAAAGTAAGGAATTATCATCATTAAATATTTATTTCATTTTCAACACACATATAATGCTAAACAGTAGTCCTGTGTATTTTGTCTGGCAAAACTTAAGTTCGGCATTATTTTACGTTTTTTTTTTTTCATCCTGAGGTAGCAAGGACCCCTTATACCTACAGTGTTATAGATTTATCTCTATACCTATTATGGGTTTTAAAAGGGGGGGGAGAGGAGAAAAAGAAAATACTTTCAGCCTTTTCACACAAAAAAAGAAAAAACAGGAACAAACGAGACAATACGAATGAGTCTGTCTTATTCTTTTAGACAAGGTGTGCTAAAAATGATTTCTGTGAAGTAGGGATATACTAATAAATCTATAATTACACTGTAACCAAGTGACATTTTAGCAAATGATATACATTCTTGATTCAGTAAGATAAATGAACAGCCACATTTCTTGGCTTTGTAGGTGTCATTAGTCCATTCTACTTTCTTTACTCTAAATAAGGTTTTGGATTGTATTACGTACAGGTATTGTGATCTACACTGTTAAATCTGGTGTGTGTGTGTGTGTGTGTGTGTGTGTGTGAGAGAGAGAGAGAGAGAGAGAGAGAGAGAGAGAGAGAGAGAGAGAACTTGATGACTCATCATGTTACTACTAGGACAGATTACAGAAGTGAGTGGGTATGTATGTGAGTTGAAGGTTAGGTGACGAACTGGGCAAAATAGTTCCCCTTGGGAATCCATCCGTAGCATGTATGGGTCCATGGATAAAAGACTTTCACGTTGGAAATTAAAACTACATGAGGGAATAAGGCCTGGATGGAAATGGGCCCAAGTGGAAACATAAGACGATTAGGTTAAATTAGTTCCATGTGGGAAATAGGTCCACAGTAATATATATCCATGTATGGATTTGGAGCTTCTCTATGGGAAAATAGGTCTTAAGGGAAGTAGGCCCATCTGTCTACAGTATATAGACAGCCAGATAAGTATAGAGAGATAGATGGATAATTTAAAGTCTTAAGATGTTTAACCATATGATTAAAACAGTAAAAGGGGGAAATAGATCCATGAAGAAAATTGTGAACCATGGAGAAATAGGTCTATTGTGTAAAACATGTCAATGGTGGTCAATAAGTTCGCAGTCGAAAACAGGATCATGGGGAAAAATGGATCTATAGCGGAAAACAGATGTATAGGGGAAAATAGGTTCATGTGAAAAAATAGGTTCATGGAGAAAATAAGTTCATGAGGAAGTTAGGTCTGTAGAAGACAATGGGTTCATTTGGAAAATATGTCAATGAATGAAACTAGATCCGTGGGGAAAGTAGGTCCTTAAGGAAAAATAGTTTTATGGGGAAAATTGACCCTTGGAGGAAGATTAGTCAATGCATAAAACAAGCCTCTAAAAGAAAAATTGGTGATTGGAGGTTGACCATGGTAGGTTTAGCCAGAAATGGCTGTAAGTATTAAGTCATTTATTCATAAGAAGTGCGAGACAATATCAGTAAAATTCAAAGGGAAATGTTATAAAGAAATGGCTGTCAATTTTAGGTAAAATCATAAGGCATTATGCAAAACCCATCGGCTGTGGTATCAGACTGTCGTTTACAGAATGCACAATTGTGAAAAAAAATATCAAAGCACAATTTAGTAAAACAATTGTGAAAATCTTACCTCACACTTTGAAAAGGTTTTTGGGTTCTGAAGAACTCATCACTGGGTTCAGAAAGATATTGTTCACAGTCTTGTTTTACACAGCAAGAAAGTGGATTGATAATATTGTCCGTGGATATACACCGATACTTTCTTGGTCCAGTGTATGCAGTTCTTGAACGTTCTTATACGCCTTTGTACATCATTTACTTAGTTCACCGTTGCTTGCTCGGAACAAGTCGGTTGCCTATGCGGTTATGCAGCAACATACCCTACTTATGTAATTCAGCCAGTAACCCAGGAAAGATCAGGATAAAAGAAACGTGTACAGTATATTCCTTTTGTTGTCAGTGAAATATCGTATGGCACCATCCACTCACTCGATGTAGTGCTGCTGTTGGGTGTCTGCCCTTTCCTCTCCTCCATCCTTCTTTCCTTCCATCCTCTTCTGTCTTCCTTTACTTCATTCTTTCCTTGTGCTTCTGCCTACGGGTAACTTTACACTTCCTCTTCTCTCTTTCTTTCCTTCATTCTTTCCTCTTCCTTCTGCCTGTGGGTGACTCCACACTGAGTGACAAGCCAAATGGTTTCCTGTACACCAGGAAACCATTTACTACGCTGGGTGGTAACCATATAACCAAATTATGGCGCCTGGTGGTTTAGTGAGTAATTATTGCGCTCCAATCGGATTGGGCCGGTGAAGGTTTATATCCAAGAGGTCGTTGGGGTTGATTGCTCATGTAATGCCACTCAGGGATGAGTGAGGCTGGTCACTCTAATCTTAAATGTCGGGACCAACTGCATAGACCCGGACTCCTACGCTCCTCATGGGGCAATGTAGGATTGGGTGATGGATGTATGGATTCAGTTGAAACAGCTGCAATTATAGAACTGAATAATAGTCAATATGTCAAGAGTGGAAAAAGTTGAAAGAGAGCTGTTCTGTGGTGGACTCTCTCAGACTGGTGATGATTAGGTTCAGATCAGTAAAATTCTACCAAAGCATTGTAAGCATTTTTGGCTAGGTATGAATTTGCAAGCTTTCACTCTTTAAATTAGGGGAGCTCTTTGGAATGTTATCCATTTCAATCCAGTGAAGCTTATTATTATTATTTTTTTTTTATAAGGTCACCCCCAGGCGACTATATTTAGCTCAAAACTGATCTCTCGCATTGAAGGGGTTAATGAATGTTATATTTAACTACACAAGATATGAAAATTCCTTCAAAATTTAACCCGTCACGTCCCGAGGTTTTCCGCACCTCCGACATCCCCCAATCCCGAGGTATTTTCGAAACGTTTTTTTTTGGCTAAAACCTCCGCTTTTGGTGAGAAACATCGAAAATTCATAGAGAAATCGCTCACCTGAGGTTTAACCCGTCACGTCCCGAGGTTTTCCGCACCTCCGACATCCCCCAGTCCCGAGGTATTTTCGATTTTTTTTTTTTTGGCTAAAACCTTCGCTTTTGGTGAGAAACATCGAAAATTCATAGAGAAATCGCTCACCTGAGGTTTAAAGTGCCCAATCCAGGTAGGAGTTCCTCCTTACCTAAGTGGGTTTTCTAACATGCTGCCACCAAAGAAAACGAGTTCTATGGGAGGGTAACTATTTTATCCACTCATAAACGGTATTTATTTATTTACTTGGTACGAATGTATATGTAGTATGACAGTATATTGGTTTTCAAGCAGTAATAAAGGCATTATAAGCATTGTTTCACTCACCAACTAATCACCATACCTGACCTATTTTTGCCACACAACCTGATCATTATTTCTGGCTGTTTCTTCTTCTAATGCTATGTAAACATTGTCCTCCACATTGTCATCGATTGGGGAATCACTCTGGCCCTGAATAACTTTACTAGCCAGGTCACTGGTAACAGGTCCTTTGCCAAGACAATGGCATGAGGGGGGGAGGGGGGAGGTTATGCAGTGTAAGGCATTGTCCCTGCTTGGTATCTTGTACAGGAATAGAGGAAGGTGTCCCGTGTATACATACGAAAAATCACGTGCGAAAATTGAAAATTGTGCAAATTAGCGACCTTGCAATTGCACGACATACTGGTACGTCGCCGGGACTGGCAAATGCAAATCGTTGCAACGTACCCATACGTCGTCGGGACGGGGTGGGTTAACATACTCAATCCAGGTAAGAGTTCCTCCTTACCTGACTGGGTTTTCTAACATGCTGGCACCAAAGAAAACGAGTTCTATGGGAGGGTAACTAGTTCACACAACTCATAAACGGTATTTATTTATTTACTTGGTACGAATTTATATGTAGTATGAGAGTATATTGGTTTTCAAGCAGTAATATAGGCATTATAAGCATTGTTTCACTCACTAACTAATCACCATACTTGACCTTTTTTTGCCACATTACCTGATTATTATTTCTGACTGTTTCTTCTTCTAATGCTATATAAACTTTGTCCTCCACATTGTCATCGATTGGGGAATCTCTCTGGCCCTGAATATCTTTACTGGCCAGGTTATTGGTAACAGGTGAATTGCCGAGATAATGGCATGAGGGGGGGAGGGGGGAGGTTATGCAGTGTAAGGCATTGTCCCTGCTTGGCATCTTGTAGAGGAATAGAGGAAGGTGTCCCGTGTATACGTATGAAAAATCATGCGCGAAAATTGAAAATTGTGCAAATTAGGGACCTTGCAATTGCACGATGTACCGGTACGTCGCCGGGACTGGCAAATGCAAATCGTTGCAATGTACCCATATGTCGACGGGATGGGGCGGGTTAACCAAATTATCTTTACGTAAACCTCTCAAATCTCAATAAGATTCTTCAAGTCTATCTATCTATCTATATACCAAGGCTGCTTCCCCCAAGGAAAGGGAGGTAGCCGAGACAGGACGACACACTCCCAATTTACTCATCCACTCAGACACATTCATTCGCATCTTAGAGGGTCAACTGCGCAGTGCAATCAGTGACATCCGCAGCAGGGCCCGACAGCAGAGCTGGTTTACCCCTGCCACATCATAATAGACCCATCCCCTTACCCGCACCTGACCTGATCAGCTGACCAGACCAAATGCAGGAGAATATCCCCTCAGAGCTGTGTCATCTTTTATTCATTCACAGTTTCTCTCCATTTATTTCTGTCACGCACAGCCACTCTTCCTTGCTCAACAGACATCCCTCTCACATCCAACGCTCTCTTCACACTGTCCATCCATCCTATTCGTGGTCTCCTTCTCAGCCTTACACCTCTCACATCAGAACTAGTTATCTTTTTCACCAATCGCTCATTATCCATGCTCTCCATATGCCCAAACCATCGCAACACCCTCTGCTCAACTCATTCAGCCATCACCTGAACAACTCCGATTCTCCTTCACACTTCATCATTTCTCACTCAATCCATACGCGTCACTCCACACATACTCCTCAGACACCTCATCTCCATTACATTCAAACTTTTCCTCTCTGCCACACCCATATTCCATGTTTCAGCCCCATATAACGCGGTCAGTACCACAACACACTCATACAGCCTTCTCTTTACATCCATTTCAAGCGAACGACATCTAAACACTTCCTTCATTCCTCCCAGCACCTTTCCTACTTCATTCATTCTAAACTTCACTTCTACATCTATTCTACCATCCACAGCAACATGTGACCCTAAATACTTAAAACACTCTACCTCCTCAAGCAACTCACCATTCAAAACTATATTCATCCCCCTACTATCTACCGATCTCGTACACTTCATCACTTTACTCTTATTCTCATTTACTTTCAATTTCCTTCTTTCACACACCCTTCCAAACTCCTCTACCAACTGTCTCAATCTCTCCTCTGAATCAGCCACCAGTGCAGTATCATCTGCAAACATCAGCTGATTCAGATTCCACTCTCTACCATCAACATTTACCAGACTCAGACCTCCACCTAAAACTCTTGCATTCACCTCCCTTACAACACCATCCATATAAATATTAAACAACCAAGGCGACATCACATATCCCTGCCGCAGCCCCGCTCTCACAGGAAACCAATCACTCACAATATTTCCCACTCTTACACACGCTCTACTATTTACATAAAAACTTTTCACCGCTTTTAGTAACCTACCATCAAGTCCATACAATCTTAAAACAGTCCACAAAGTCTCCATATCAATTCTATTATACGCTTTCTTAAATCCATGAATGCCAAAAACTCATCCTTGCTTTTTGCTAAATACTTTTCACACACTTGTCTCACAGCAAACACCTGATCCACGCATCCCATCCCTCTCCTAAAGCCACTCTGCTCATCACCAATCACTCCCTCTGTACCCTCACTAACTTTCTTAATTAACACTCTACCATACACCTTACCTACAACACTCAACAGACTTATACCCCTAAAGCTAGTGCATTCATACTTATCACCCTTGCCTTTATATAAAGGGACCACACAAGCACTTGCCCAGTCAATTGGCACCATTCCTTTCACAAAGTACACCTTGAACAGTCTTGCTAACCAGTCAACAATAGTCGCTCCACCACCCTTCAGGCATTCCACAGCACACCCATCCATTCCTGCAGCTTTCCCTGTTTTCATCTTTACTACCTCCTGCACTTCCTCCTTCGTGATCAAAGAATCATTCAACTCTCCCAACACATTTATTCCTTGCACCCTTCCATCCACCACAATCTCAGCAACCCTTTCCTCCTCTACATTTAACAATCTTTCAAAATACTCTGCCCATCTCTTCCTTACTGCATCCATCTCAGTTAACACCCTTCCATCCTCTGCTTTTACTCGCTCTTCCTTCCCAGACTCTCCCTTTCGCACCCTTTCCACCTCCTTCCAAAACATTTTCTTGTTCTGTTGAAAATTCTCAGTCAACTGCCTACCCCACCTCTCATCTGCTGCCACTTTAGCATCACGCACAGCTCTTTTCGCCCTATTCCTCTTTTCCTTATATCTCTCATATGACACCTCATCCTTCCTCTGCAGCCACGCTCCATATGCAAGTCTCTTCTCAGCCACAGCCATGCTTACTTCCTCGCACCACCATTCACTTCCTTTTCTTACACCACTACCCACACATCTCACACTACACACCTTTTCCGCATGCCCCACCACAGCACTCTTAACTGCCATTCCTCCTCCACATTGCCATTTTCCTGATCATTCATTGCGTTCCACTCATCTTTTAGTTTCTCTTGATACTCTATCATTTTCTCTCTTTTATCCAACTCACTCACTTTCAAAACCTCCCTGCCACACCTAACTCTCCTTACTCTCACCCATCTCTTACCTACTTTTAACTTCTCCTCCACCAGGTAGTGGTTAGATATTACCTCCACCCTCCCCTCTCAGAACTCTCACATCCAACAATCTTCCTATTACATTCCTGGACACAACCACATAGTCCATCAATACTCTATCAACAACCTTTCCACCCTCCTATCTCACCCATGTGTACTTATAAATATCTTTCTTCTCAAACAGGGTATTTCCAATCACCATCTCTCGCTCAACGCACATCCTTATCATTCGTTCCCCAATTTAATTTCTTCCAGGCACACCATGCAAACCAAATACACCTTCAAATGCTACATTTCCCACTCTAGCATTCGGATCTCCCATCATTACCACATTCACATTCGCTCCTTAACTCTGCAGACACTCATCAAGGGAGGAGGTTGGGAGAATGTTTGTGAGAAGAAAGTTGGATGTGTTAGCATTGAGTGAAAAGAATGTGAAAGGGAAGGGTGAGTCTATGTTTGGAAATGTGAATAGAAGATTGTCAGGTGTTGATAAAGGAAGGGCAAGAGAAGGTGTGGCCTTGTTAGTGAGTCCGGAAGTACAGCAGTGTGTGACTGAATGGAAGGAGGTGCCATCGAGACTGATGTGGGTGAAAGCGAAATTTGAATGTTAGTTGTGGGTGTTTGTGAGTGCATATGGGCCTAGTAGTGGAAGGGATCAAGAAGAAAGAGAGTCTTTCTTGAATGATTCTTCATGTAGCAATGAAAAAAATCAAGGTTGTAAAAGAGTTTAATTAATCGTCAGTCATCATAAAGACATTTATTCTACAAAAATTAGGAGACAAAGAAACAAGTTTCCGTGGAAAATAAAATCATATAAAACAGGGCATAAAAAAAAATCGAATGGCATCTCTTTTCCTCTCCCAGTCTTTCCCTCTCCCAGACAAAGTGAGAGACAGAGTTGGTCGATGTCAACCTGGAGATAGGTAAAAGACGGAACCCAAGACTAACGAGTACGAATCTGCAATAAATGATCCTTTGAAATAAAATAACGAAAATACTAATTACAGATGAGTGTGTGTGTGTGTGTGTGTGTGTGTGTTTTTTCGATGCCAGGACACTTTTTTTTTTTTTTTTTTTTTTTTTTTTTTTTAGCGATTAGAGTTCAAAGACTAATAGAAAGACTTGCTGAGTATGACAGCTCCAGACCTGATACTTTGGATGTGTGAAAGACAGAATAAAAGCAGTTTTGCTTTATATATAATATCTTTCTATCAAATGGTCTGTTTGTTTATCTTTTTATCTATCTGTTGATCAGTTTATCGACTTAGCCATCTGTCTGTCCATCTGGCTCTTTGCTTGTGTCTATTTACACATGTATATATGTCGGCTATGCATGAATATATGTATGTATGTTTACCAACGTTCCCCAGCCAACCTACCTACCTGCCGTACCTACTGTACCTACTTACATACCTGCTTGTCAGTCTACCTACCTATCGTACCTACTGTACCTACTTACCTATCTGCCACCTATCTACCTACCTACCCACCTAGCTGTCAATCTACCATGGCTATTTATCTTTCTATTTATCTATCTCTTTATCTGGGTGGCTGGCTGCCTGTTTATTTATATCTCCCTATATACATATCACTGTCAAAAGCAGCGGTTGCGAAACGGACCGCATATTGTCTGGAAACACTAATATACAATATAATTAACAATTTCTGAGACAGCACTTGTTAATTATACATTTCCTGTCAACTATCTCGTGCAGAGCAGACGAAGGAACAACTCAAGATGAATTCTTGGAATACTGAAACAATGCATTTGCATTTGGAGAGACGAGTTTGTCAGAGTCCTTGATGAGATGAGGACACTGCTATACTATCATGCAATTGGCTGTTCGGATCTTTCTAGGTTCCAATCCACTTATCTCAGTAAGGAGTAGTTATTCGTGTCTTTGACCATCAATCACAACAGTATAATATTGGTTCCACATGGAAAATGACATTACTTGCGTTCTTGTTGTAAGTCAGCCATTGATACCTTACTTAGCAGATTACCTGTATCACTGAGTTCTCAAATCTTTTTTTAATTATTTTATTTACATGCCAGCACCTCATCTCTGTAACTAAACGAGTTTTTAATATCTCGTATTCAACACACTCATTCCAGCGACGTTGCTCTGTTGACCTCTACACAGGGAAATGTTCATGAGGGGCAGAGAACGGAACAGTTTGAGAACCACTGATCTTATGTCTCTCCATCTATCCATTCATCCACTTACCTATTTACCTGTCTATCTATCTATCTGTCTATCTATCTACATAAACATATATCTACCTGCCTATCTATGTGAACACAGATAAATATAGGTAGATTAATGGATAATTTAGTGTCTTACGAAATTTAACCAGGAGATTAAAATAATTAAAAATATTAAATAAATTAAAATAATTTTTTTGTCTATTGTTATTGGACTGATGAACTGTACTATACCCGATGTTCAGTGAGGCCCCTCTCCCCGTGTAATTAGTGTTGCCTACAACAAGTATGCCATTTTTCACCAGATGCATCTTTACCTTAATTGCCTTGTCTCACACATGCTGCAATTTTCCTTGGGGTGCGTACAACGTTCAGCGTTAACTCTCCTCCCACGACCTCCTTCCCGCCACATGAATCAAGGCACAAAGGAAGGAGGGAGAATGGAGAGGGAGGAAGGGAGTAGGTATCAAGAGAAAGTAAAAAAGTAATTGAATCATACCCTTTATCTTCATCATCATCGATCCGACCATGTATGATCGAGAAACAAGGAACGATGAAGTATGACAGTGAGAGAATATCAACAACATTCTTAATAATAAGGGCCACACAAACATTCACTGATCAGTTCCCTCCCCTGGAGATAACAGAAACTGTCCAAGTCGGACCAAAACTGTTGTACTTGGAAAAATCACGTCGGTATGAAATCAAGTCATTTCTTATCTGCTATTTTCGTCGTCAGCTCTCTTACCTAACAGCTCTATAAACCATCACACTGCTGGAACAACTCTACTGTAGTATTATACCCCAGCTAACGCTAAATGAGTCTATCCGGGTGAGTCAGCCAGACTAGGGCCAGTCGCCTTCATCCCAGAAGGGGTGGCCACAAGTAATTAACCATATCATTTTGTCGTCCGACATCACGTTGGCATCTCTCCGACTCATATCCCCTTCACTCACATACTACTACACTTTCGCCCCTTCTCTTTCCTTGCTACTAGATCCTGCATCATCATTAGGTGGGAAAAAGAGACTTGTTGACAATGATGATGGCGATGCTGCTGCTGCTAATGACGAAGGTGATGATGTTTCTCTTACAGTAAGCTCTGTTTATATCTTTACTCTTTACTTTTCTTTTTACTCGTAGGCTCCCTCTCCATGTGCAGGAAAGGAGGAAGGAAGTATAGCATGGGTATCAATAAATATTAAGGATATAAATGTAAATGTGTACTTAGGATAACAAACCAAAGAAGATTCAGCAAAACACGTGTAAGTCACCACTGGAAAAGTACAGCAATAGCAAAAAGTACAGCATATAGCAAAAAGAAGATTACATAGAATAAGTACAGCAATAGCAAAAAGCACAGCATATAGCAAAAAGAAGATTACATAGAATACGTACAACAATAGCAAAAAGTACAGAATATAGCAGAAAGTACAGCATATGGTAAGAAGTTGAGCACATGACAAAGGTAGAGAGCATACAAAAAGGCTGAAGGGAACATAAAGCAGAGAACATAATTAAAGGTAGAACGCATAACAAAGGATTGAACAAATAACAAATGGTAGAACATAAACGTAGAAAACACACACACACACATACAGAGAGAGAGAGAGAGAGAGAGAGAGAGAGAGAGAGAGAGAGACAGACAGACAGACAGAGACAGAGACAGAGACAGACAGACAGACAGGGTGAGGAAGGGTGGAAAACTGGCTGACAAGAGATAAGAGATGAAGATTAATAACAGAAAAAAAAAGTGGGAAGAAAAGAGAGAGGGAGAAGAAGAGAAAAATCGAAGGAATAAGTGTAAAAAACTGAAACAAGAAAGACCGGAAGGGAGAGATAGGAAGATTTTACGAAGGAATTCAAAAGCGATAAAACAGGAGAGAGAGAGAGAGAGAGAGAGAGAGAGAGAGAGAGAGAGAGAGAGAGAGAGAGAGAGAGAGAGAGAGAGGAGAAATAATTAAGAGGTTGTACATGGTTATAGTAAGTAGGAAGCAATGATGAAGGAAAGTAGGATTAAATTACATTATGTATTGCCCTATCAGGAGAGCATGTCATGATGATAGGCTACTGGGTCCATACTTTTTATAGGAGGGTGACCATTTGCTCGTCTCTGTGTGGTATTAAGTGAAAAATAAACCCCATCTCCTCCTCGGATGTTAACATTCCTGGGTCACGTGTGGTTAGAGCGCCTTAACCTATTACACTGCTGGGCATTTGTCTAGTTATATATTTATTATCTCTTAAAGCAAGTGTTTTGCTGGACTACAAGAAAGCATTGAGCTTGTCACTCGGCATGTGGCATCAAGATAATGAATGTTGGATGCTGTGACCTAGATAGGTGGTGATAGGTGGTGATGGATGTGTGTGAGGGTATAGCAATAATATGAATGTTCTGAAGCTGAGGACGAGAGCAGTTATTATTTTATTTCTACACTGAGTGGTAAACTGGAGCAAACCATAAAACTTACAGTAATGGTGCCACTTTTGATGGATATGAGGAATTTGGGATACTGTAGAACGATGGGTTATGGACTGATAGACAAGTGAGTTGTCAAGGTAGAAAGGTAGATCTATACAAGAAGACTGACGAATCATTAAGGCTTGGTAAACAGATGATGGGCAGATGAATAGGTACATTAATGGAGAAACAGATGGGTCATAAATGTACATTGAAGAGATAGTTTGTCAAGACAGACAAAGATATAGACAGATGGGTCATTAGGACTTTGTAGATAATTGAAGAGATAACCAGACAGACTGATGGATAGATAAGTTAAAGGCTGACAGATGTACAAAATAGTACAAAGGAGTACAAACTGGTAAAAAGGAATACAAATAGCAAGAGACCTGTTGGTCTTTTCGTGGCTGCTTGGTCAGGAAAATAACAAAAATAAATAAAAAATAAGCTGAAAACAAGGGTAGATAATTAGTGTAGATAGAAAGCGGCGTCATTAGGGATTAATATATAGATGATGGGTACATGGGCCACCAGGTTGGCTAGGCAGTTAATACAGCAGACAGGTTCATAGGCTAAAAGCGAAAACTGGGTTATTAAATATTCAGAAGAAACTGGTTATTCAAGGAGACAGACAGATGGGTCACTTAAACAAAGAAATAGGTGGGTCATTGAAACAGACACATAGAACTGAAAAGGACAGATGGATGGGTCATTAAAACAGAGAATCGTAAGGTCACTGAAATGGACAGATAGACTGGTCATTAAGAGAGTAGATGGGTCGTTAGAGAGTAGATAGATGGGTCATCAATCTCTTCAATAAGAAGACGTCGCTGTTATTGTAATCTTGCTATCTGCAGATGACTTTTTATACTAAAAGAGTTGTCAGTAGTCTTCATTTACCTATAAAATGAGCGAAATAGTCTACATTTAGCAAGAATATGTTAGAGGAATGCGTCATCGCAATGAAAGGATGACCTTAAGAGTAGGAGGTCAGTAAGACCTACCCAGCCCTGGAAAAGTTCTCTCTCTCTCTCTCTCTCTCTCTCTCTCTCTCTCTCTCTCTTCTTCCTCTTTTACTGATAACATTACATTTCGATTTTCATATACCGTACAGTCCTCATTAGATTATAGGACTGATTTCGTTACTGCGCACTATATTATGGGTATAATTAAAGTGATCTTAAATAATTTTTAACGTTTCATCATATATTCGATTTAAACGCCGAAAAATTTCACGTGCGTATATATATATATATATATATATATATATATATATATATATATATATATATATATATATATATATTAATCAAATGTGGAGAGAGGTAAAAGAGGTTTTGCATGAGAGTGCTAAGGTTACTATTAAGAAAAAAGGAAAAGCGAGAAGGAAAAAGTGGATGTCAGATGAAACATGGAATGCAATTCAGAAAAGGAAAGAGGCTAAGTTAAGAAGTGAAGAACAACATGTTGATGGCCAGGTAGTTGAAGTACTTAGAGCAAAGTACTGGAGTTTACATTCTGAAGTAAAAAGACTCTTTAGACGTGATAAGAGGAGACTATATGATGAAAAGGCGACAGAGACAGAAATTAAATTAAGTAAAAATGACGGTCAGAGCACAAGAGCAGCGTATCAGGCCATAAAGGAGTTAACTGGGACTGAAAAGAGAAGGGAGGAAATACCTGTACGAGATAGAAATGGTAATTTGATGACTAAAGATGTGAATATAAAAGGAAGGTGGAAAGAGCACTTTGAATCTGTTCTAAATAGACCAATCCCAGCTGAAGAGGACATTTTGCCAGCCGAGAGAGATTTGCAGATAGAAACAGGGGATATAACTTTGGAAGAGGTAGCAAAATCTATAAAGGAAGTAAAGAATTTTAAGGGCCCAGGAGAGGATGGAATATTCCCTGAAATCCTTAAGGTGGAAAATGACGAGTTGATGAATGCGCTTTTGAAACTTTTTAATGTGGCTTGGGATAATGGTGGAATTCCCGAAGAGTGGAAAAATGGAGTGATTATAAAAATACTAAGAAAGGGAGATTTAAGTGTGTGTGGCAATTGGAGGGGGATAACTTTGACACCTGTAGTTGCAAAAGTCTTTTCCAAAATCTTGTTGAACAGAATAGAGCCAGTAATTGATAAAATTTTAAGAGAAGAACAAGCGGGATTTAGAAAGGGTCGAGGTTGTAATGATCAGATTTTTATTGCAAGGCATCTAATGCAACAAGCTAATGAGATGAAAATGCCACTTTGTATGTGTTTTGTGGATTTTGAAAAGGCGTTTGATAGTGTTTCACGTGGAGCTATGTTGAAAATTATGAGATTCTATGATATACCAGAAAAGTTTGTAAAAATTAGAAGCCTGCATGAAGGTACTTTTTGTAAGGTAATGGTGGGTGGTTCTTTGAGTGATCCATTTCAAGTTAGGTCAGGAGTGATTCAAGGAGTTCTTTCGCCGTTGTTGTTTGTTTTGGTTATGGATTATGTTATGAAAAAGGTTGTAAGGAGAACAGGTGCAGGAATTAACTGGAAAGAAAATAAGAAGCTGATGGATTTGGACTATGATGATGATATTGTACTGATTTGTGGAAGTATTTACGAGATGCAGAGGGTGCTTGATTGTCTGGTGGAGGAAGGAAAAAAAGTGGGATTGGTAATAAACTGTGGAAAGACTGAAATTATTAATATGAACGTGGAGAACCAAATCGATTGTGTAATTGGGAATAATGTGGTGAAGAATGTAGAAAACTTTAAATATCTGGGAACGATTGTATCATCTAATGGATCATTAAACAATGAAACTGAGGAAAGGATTAGACAGGCTTGGCGAGCTGTTGGAATGTTGAAATCTGTTTGGAATAATAATATGCTTTCGGTACATACTTAAGTGAAAATTTACAAGTCCATGGTTAGACCAATTTTAATTTACGGGCATGAGTCATGGTACAGTACAATTGCAACAGATCAGAAAGTATTAGGATTTGAGAATAAAATACTGAGAAGGATTCTTGGGGTAAAGTGGCAAGACAGAGTTACAAATGAAAAAGTAAGGGATATTACGAGAGTGGAACCAGTTAATGAATATGTGAGACTGTCTCGCTGGAAGTGGCTGGGGCACATATACAGAAAAGAAGGTAGTTTAATACAGGATGTGCCAGAGTGGACTGCTAGAGGAAGAAGAGGTAGAGGTAGGCCGAGGGAAACCTGGTTGAGAACAATGAAAAAAGAAGCAGGAGAGGAGTGTTGGTGGGACCTGAAGGAGATGGCAAGAGACAAATATTGGTGGAGAGAGTTCATTGAGGCCCTATGCATCCCGTGGGGTGCCACAGGAAATGATTGATTGATTGATTGATATAAATAATGTTCATCATCAGTAGCGCCATTGCAAGTCCACTGCTGAACAAAGGCCTCGCCCAACATTTTCCACGAACTCCTTGATTGAGCCACTTTGCCACGTTTTCCATGCAACTTTCTCCATCTCAACACTACACCTCCTGTCTGGCCCTTTTCTGCTACGCTTACAGTCTCATGGAGTCCAGTCAGTCACCCTCTAGCTTCACTGGTTATCCCTTATTCTTGGTACATGATCTGCCCACCTCCATTTCCGTTTTTTATAACTTCTATAATATCTTTGACTTTGGTACGCTCTCACCCAAGTTGATCTTTTCCTGCCTTCTATAGATGCTCCCAGCACTGACCTTTCCATTGCTCTTTATGAACGGATTAGGTAATTTTCCATCGATTTTGTCATTTTCCAAGTCTCACAACCGTAGATCATAGCTGGGATTATACATTCGTAATATACCTTTCGTTTCATACAAACTGTACTGGCAAGCTACTTTCCGTGATATCTCTATGTTTACCACAAGTTTTCCATCCAGTTATAATGTGTCTTGTTATTTCGCTATCATAGTCTTCCGTCAGTTTTAGTAAGTGTACCCCTCGACTTCTTCAAAAATTTCTTAGCTTGTTCTGATGACTCTCTTTGGTGTATTTGTATTAGACATTAGTTTTCCCCCGGTTCATCTTTAGCTTACTTTAAGACTTGCTCTATTTAGGTCATTTAGCATTTCTTGCAATATTTCTGCTGTTCATGAGATTAGGACAATCATCTGCAAATCTCATATATGCCAAACACCTCTGATCAGGTGCCGGAAACGTGGCTGACACACACACACACACACACACGCACATATCTATGCACACTTACACCCCCACACTTTAACCGGAAGTCAGAGGGGGATATAAGTCCAAAAACAAGGTGTAGGAGGCAGAGAGAGAGAGAGAGAGAGAGAGAGAGAGAGAGAGAGAGAGAGAGAGTACTATCGATGGCACAAGGCAGGAGATAGGGTCAGCAAGGAGGTTTGCGTCATTCACATTTCAATATAACTGTGTACGGTAAACTCCGTAACCCAAGAGTGACTATAACTCGCCTCACTTACGATAAATGAATACTCAGAGAGGGATAGTGAGATGGAGAAAGAGCTACCTATTCACTCTACTCGACGCCCCACCATTCTACTGACAGCTGCCCACGTTCCAATCCACTGGTGATAGAGGCGCAGTTATTAATCTACGATACACTTACAGTATCTCTCTCCATCTAAGCAAACCCCTCGGCTACGTCTATCGAA
This sequence comes from Coenobita brevimanus, assembly GCF_032717465.1. Taxonomy (NCBI): domain Eukaryota; kingdom Metazoa; phylum Arthropoda; class Malacostraca; order Decapoda; family Coenobitidae; genus Coenobita; species Coenobita brevimanus. The sequence goes on along the minus strand of NC_136983.1, from coordinate 9,756,474 downwards.
ATTTGGTGACAACGGTAAAGTACGACATTTACAGCACAGTAACAATGATAAACTACGTACAGTCGCCAAACTTTCCGCCTGGGCCACCTAGCCGCGAGAGGTGGGCAAAGGGTGCTGGCAACAGTGTAATGTTTGTTCGTGTGTACATGCTCGACGAAAGTTCGGATCATCAGCTCTCGTCTTCCGTACTGAACCTCAGTCAGAGTTCATCCCAATATTCAGTCTACAATTTTAGTCGATAGAATTTCAAAGGAACTTCTTGAAAGTACTGGATAATACGAGTATTGAAAACAATAAGTAAAATAACCTAAAAGACCGCATCTTTACATATATTACATATTTATAAACATATTCTTTTTCATTATTACATGACAACCCATGGCTAAAAATTGTCTACTGAATATTGGGGGGAAGAATCGTCGTGTGACCGACCCTTACGCTAGAAAAATAGATACCGGTGTCTGTTCGCATTTCGCCAGTCCTGGGCCGGTCACGATTACACCTATTGAAATACCATTCTTGATCTGAGACATGATTAGATAAGTGAGGTCATTAATCGTTACAGGATTACTCATTGAGCGGATATTAATTTAAGCTAAGTAGGAGAAATAAGGAACTGTTGACATCGGAGGCTGAAACTCGTTCGTTAAGGCTGCCTTGAGTCAGTTAGTCATAAGTCGACGGGCGCTAAAGCGCCTAGGTTCGTGGGATTTAAAAAAATAAAATCAGTGTTACAGCCTGTAATGATAATTTCATGTTCTTTATGTTGCATTTACCAATCACATAAGTAATATCACAGGCAATAGTACTGTAATATAAATGTCCCAATAATTCATGAATCAATAGCATTTGTGCTTAAAATGACTGGAAGCTTTTGCATACTGTGATGGAGAGGTGGTGTCTTCATCTTGCTGTAATGTGAGATAATGTTGTTCGGTGCATAATCGATGAGCATGTAAATGTGTGACTTCACACATAAGCGGCACAGCTCACAATCAATTTTCCTTCTAATGTGTAATTCAGTCATTCGTTAGATGAATGGACTACAAAGGTGTGCTGTAATGACCATAGTCATATGAAATATGATACGGTAAGTCATTATCATAGCTGATGTAATAGCCACTTCGACAAGAGTACAATATGCATAAACTCTTTGCCTGTTGAGGTGACAGTATTTTAGCCTCCTACCTCTTCGTGGTGCACCACAGAACACATAAAAACACTTACTTGAAGTACTACCAACGAGGATGTAAGCAACCGTTACCAGTGTCTGAACATCATCCTAATGTTTATTGGTCAGTGTCATTCATGATGTGAATGACAGGTAATCTTACTTGTAACTGGACGCGATGTTATGTAAATGCATTCCTCTTCAACCTGTACTGATAATGGTATCAAGCGATAACCCTATGGTATGGAATTACTGATATAAGGAGAGAGAGAGAGAGAGAGAGAGAGAGAGAGAGAGAGAGAGAGAGAGAGAGAGAGAGGCTTGGAGCGATTCAAGTATTTAGTGCATTAACATGTTATAGAAAATAAAATGTTTAGTATTGTTAAGAATGCAAATATTCAGTAGAACGCTAATGGATCTCAAAAACTAGTTCGGCAATTATTATCACTGGCGGTATGAATAACGTAACCCCCCCCCCCGTCCGGCGCCTACCCTGGCATTCACCATGCCAAGCTTCCCCCTTAAGCAGCTCTCCCACCGGCTCCACCAGTTGCAGGAAACTGGTTGCATGGAATTGTTGCGTGTCACAGGTTGCACGGACTAAGGCCAAATAAGCATAGTATATGTTATTGTACTATATATAAAGGTATATATTTATACCATAATATACAGTATATATGGTACCTCCTTATAAAATTAATATAGTCTAATTTTATTGGCCTTGGTCTGCGCCACCTGTGGCACACAACAGTTTCCCGTGCGACCAGTTTTATGCAACTGGCTGAGCCGATGGGAGAGCCGCCTTACTCCTGAGACATTTTTCTCCCCAGCCAACTCCGTACCCAGCCATTTATGGGATGAACTCTGACTCTGACTGAGGTTCACTACGGACGAAGAGAGTTGATGATCCGAACTTTCGTCGAGCATGTACACACGAACAAACATATACACTGTTGCCAGCACCCGTTGCCCACCTCTCGCGGCTAGGTGGCCCAGGTGGAAAGTTTGGCGACTGTACATTGACGTATGATCTTTCAAAAAGTGAATAAAGAAAGCCTTTCTTGTTTTCAAAATTGGGAGGTACTGCAACTCCATTGTAACCTATCAACACAGTTCATCACACCATGGAAAATCTCACGTCACTACTTTTGCAACACTGGCCGAAAACTTCTCACGTGATGCTTTTTGGCCACCCTAGATTCAGTGTGTGGTGATTTTATGTTATTGACACTTGAAAAATTCCTTCTTTATAGACAAATGTAACTTCACTTGTATGATAATGAGAATACTACACCATATAGCTCTGAATAGTGCTGTGCTACTACTACCCATTACATGTGCCCATAGATTAGTCTGATTTAAGAAACATTTACCAGAGGGGGCTTCCAGTACACAACATCACTCGCCTCTACTCCCGCCCCCACTCCCTCCCATCTGCTTGCAGGGCAGCCACTGTTGAACTTGGTGACCCTCCTAAGTACGAGTACACTGGCCTATTTCGAACACAGGTAGACATCACATGGATTGCTATATTTACAGTTACAGTACTTACGACTTATCAGTGGATCTTTAGAAAAAGACATTGAAGACTTACGGTCATATTCCAAGCTACCGTGGAAATTTTGTAAATTATGCAAATTATATCGATCTTATAACAAGTACAAGAATGTTGGGGCGTAACTTGAGAAACAGACTAACAATAAATTGTTATTGAAGAGACGCCACGAATCCTGTTATGCCAACTAAAATACGAACATTAGGAGAAATGAAATTGTCTGTTTTTAGCAAAAGTTTATGCTCCCCTGGCATATATGTAAAGAACAAAATCATTCCAACACTGATTCTATCAAAGGGTTAGTGCATTTTCGTGGGTGCGGGTGGGGGGAGGTGAGGTAATCTTTTAAGCATTTGTAGTAGTTGGCGATAGAATATTATGATCATTTTCGAGACAATAGTTTCTGTGTGGGTAATCTTTTTCTGTCATCTATCTTGTGTAGAACATATCTAAAAGCAAAGTAATACAAAATCAATAAACAATTTGGTAAAGAAGAGCTCGATGAAGTTAACGGAAGAATGGGAAGCTACCATAGCGCCACCAAATTGACTGCCTGGGTGTTTCTTTCAGTAATGTCTACCTTTCTCTGCCAAAAGGTGTTTTCCATCATTCTGAGCATCTAACTAAAATGCACTATCGGTTCCTCATTGAAGATTGTCTGTTTTGTGCCCTTTCTGCCTCAATCATTCACACCCACAGGGTGGCATAAAATGCAATTTAAATTCAATTTTACTTTAAGAACTATTCTTCTCTATGGATTCACCTCAACTTTATTTTTAACCACTGGAGATGTTATAGCGCCATATCTAACACACTCATTCGAGTGACGTTCATTTGTTTCCTTCAGATGACGATGTACAGTAGCTGGGGGCCACAGATGTCATCGTATTTAGTTGGGGAGGGGGGGGGGGAACCGTTGGATGTCCCTTATTCAGGGGAAAATTTTGAAATCAGAGCATCTTTGTGTCTGACCTCTTCAAATTGTTCCATTTTATAAATAAGTATCCTGGAAGTAATTTGAATGGCAATTCTTAACATTTAAAGGTAGTCCAAAGGCATCCAAGTTTGTCCTTTATAGAACTCGCATGCACGTGAATCCTGCATACTGTCTTTTTCATGCCCTCATCAGAAAATTAGTTCCACTTTGTTTTAAAGTCAGATTTTGTTAAACTCACACATATTCATCAAGTAAAGACACAAAAATAATGAGCAAGGTAATTTTGGTTACAAAGGATATGCATGTCATGGCTTACTTATCAGCACCTTGGGTTTCTTGGCATCAGCCTTTCCGGCTCTGCCCGACAACTCATTCTGGAAGTACCTTAACTGCATCACGTCTTATAACATGGTGGCGCCTCGGTCTGCATGGTTGTTGGTCCTTGCTAGAGAGCTGCTGATTGCCCAGGCATTCTTGAAATCATCCTTTTCATTCCATGTGTCAAGGTTTTCAGTCAAGAGTCCACACAGAAAACCCAGGGTTATGAATACCTTTCTGCTCTATGATACAGAATCTACGAGAGTCTTCCTTCTCCTGTGGTCTGGTCTATCATCGCTCGTTTCCGTGGTCCATCCTTTCACCCTCTTTGTACTGAAGCTTTCGGCAAAGACTGCTCCGTGTTCGACTCCATACCTGAATCAAAGAGACTAAGAAGAATCAATTTCTTCGACAGGGATCACAAATATCCGATCATCTTGCGCGTCGTGGCTGGACTGATATTTCACTGAGGATATATACGAGTATGAAAGTGCTAAAGGAACTGAAGGTCGTTACAAGCAGTGCTGCAAGTCATTGGTACCAGAAACTAAGTTATGAGTTAAATCTGCGCGAAATAAATGTTAAGATCTCGCAAGTCGCTGAGCCAAACCTTGAAGATGTAAATACTTTTTGACATTATCTAATTTTGATGCATAGGTTCAGAAGCATGGATCTTGGTCACATAAGGTGGTGCGTTTTCCACGCAGAGCATCACTTGTTGTAGAAATTCACGATAATCATCTCGTGGTTGGTGGTCCCACAGTTGCTTTTCACTGAATGCAACAACTTCATTCCTGAAATAAGCAAGCTTGAATTCGGCGAACTCGTCAAAGAAGGCGTCCTCATATATATATATATATATATATATATATATATATATATATATATATATATATATACACAGGAAGTATGTATGTATGTATGTATCTATCAATCTATCTATACAGTGTGTGTATATATATATATATATATATATATATATATATATATATATATATATATATATATATATATATATATATATATATTTTTTTTTTTTTTTTTCAGTCGATTGCCATTGTGCTTCAACCATTTGAAAACGAGCATTGCTGGTGCACCGGTGTTTTCCAGGCACTCTCCTAAAACAGTGGTCAAGACCAACTCCAGCACATGGTGTCGACATCTGAAGTTTAGAAGATGCCTGCCCAATAGCTGCTTCAAAATTACACAAGCCCTTGAAGCCTGGGCAGTGTTGAAGGTAATTATTTCAAAGCACATTGCACAGACCAAACTGTCTACACCTCATTGACTGATGGTACTGCAGTACCATCAGTCAATAGGTTGGCCTGGCCAGAGCCATCGGATATCTACCGCAGCTTCTCAACACCAAAGATGGCAGGCCATTTACCTTTATGTTTCCTGTGAGATCAGGATTAAACTCGCTGTCCCAGTGAGTTGTCAGGACCATACTGATTTAAGTGCCTCTTTGTTTCCGACAGTAGCTGCTTCTTGGTAATAGTGTCAATACAGTATTGTGCAGTTTGGTTTCAGAAAAGGAAAATCATGTGTTACTAATCTGTTGAGCTACTATGACAGAATAACAGACACAATGCAGGAAAGAGAAGGATGGGTGGACAGTACCTATTTAGATTTCAAGAAAGCATTAGACACAGTACCACACCAAAGACTTTTATGGACTCTGTACCATCAAGGAGGAATTCGAGGCAAACTGTTTTGTTGGATGCAAGATATTCTCATAATAAGAGAAATGAGAACAGTACTAAGAAGAAACTACTCATCATGGAAAGAAATCACTAGTGGAGTACCACAGAGCTCAGTGCTGGCACCAATCATGTTTTTGGTGTATATAAATGATATAGACAGTAACACTGGAAATGAATGCTATCTAAATATGTTTGCAGATGATGCAAAAATACAAAGGAGAATTACTAACACAGACTCTTGTAAAGAGCTACAAGAAGAATTAAATAAACTTCATGAATGGAGTAATACATGGCAGATGGAATTCAATGTGGATAAGTGTCATGTAATCAAGTTTGGTAAAAGTGGAAAAAGACCTGATTGGGATTATACGTTACGAAATAAAACCCTACACACATCAGAAAGAGAGAAGGACCTAGGTGTGATTATCAATAACAGACTATCTCCTGCTGACCACATCAGTGAGAAGGTAAGGAACATGTATACACTGCTTGCAAATATGAGAATAGCATTCACATACATAAATGAAGACATGCTTAAAAGGATAATAACATCATTCATCAGACCAACCCTGGAGTATGCATCAGTAGTCTGGAGTCCTCATCTAAAAAAATACGTAGACAAGATTGAAAAAGTTCAAAGGGCCGCTACAAGATGGGTACCAAGCTTAAGGGATCTAAGCTACGAAGAAAGACTAAATAAACTGAATCTACCAACACCACAGGAGAGAAGGAAAAGAGGTGACGTGATAATGCTATATAAATGCATATCAGGGAAAGAGAAAATAGACATAAATGATTACTTAACATATGGGGAAGCATCAGCAAGAGGACACTGCAAAAAACTGCATAAGAAGAGAGGTGATAAAGACGTGAGGAAATTCAGTTTCCCAAACAGAGCAATTGATCAGTGGAATGCACTACCGAATGAAATAGTGTGTGCCAAAACAATTCACAAATTTAAGGATATGTACAATACATATGGTTTAAGACACGGGACAGTACGAGCTTGACTCATTCCTGTAAAGATACAATTAGGTAAGAACAATTAGGTAAGAGCTCGCACACACACACACACACACACACACACACACACACACACACACACACACACACACACACACACACACACACACACACACACACACACACACACACACACACACACAAAATAAATAAATTAATAAATTTATGTATATATATACACTATACTTTTTATATATATATATATATATATATATATATATATATATATATATATATATATATATATATATATATATATATATATATGTGTGTGTGTGTGTGTGTGTAAGTGTAATTCTTGCTACCTTATGGTAAAGTTATTCTGCCTAGTAATTACCTCTAATGCAGCAGGGGCAAAAAATCAGGGATGTGAAATTTATATCCAGGTGTCCACCTGTACTGTGAAGTGAACAGGGTCATGTTTCCAAACAAATACTTTTTTATTTTACTTGGACACAAATTTCCGTTTCTGCGCTGTGAATCCTGAGTTATAACAACAGACTAACTCGAGAAAATGATGATACTCACGAAGAAATATTGTGGAAATCATGCACTGCCGTTGTATTATCTTTTTCTGCCTTTGAGCTGCGTGACATGTATCAAATATCTGGTCCAAGTAAAGGTGAAAATTCATAACAACAGAGAGCAAAACAAAAGTTCCATCCGCATTTATTCAGTTTTTAGACTTGTAAAATCTCTATCACGTAATTAATTTGGAAACCATCTGTGTCAGTTATTTCTGTCCTCGTTTTCCAAGTAGGTCAACTGATTAGTTGAAATTGACACTGTCTGATTTCCTTTGTCTTAACTCGACCCAGATTTTCGTATTTCTGGAGCTCACACCGCATAGTTCAATTGCAGAAGGTAATGCTACGTCTCGATATTCTTTCCTTAGCACTTCCCTGATCAGCACAATATTCTAGTGATAATTTATTGTCACTGCTGAACGTAGCATTCAAGATGGAGAGACGGCAATTTTCAACCATGTAAGAATGAAATGAGTACACATATGTCAATCCAGAGCCCATGTTCACAAACACACTTATGACCAACCGCCCGTTTCATAACTGTGATATATTTCCCAAGGAAGGACAGGAAAGGAAGCTTGCAGTCTTCCAGTGTTCTTTGTTCCTTGTAGTCTTCCAGTGTTCTTTGTTCTTACAAAGTTCTTCGGTGACAGGAAATCAATAGCAATTATGCTCAAGAACCTTACTCCATATCCACATACGTAAATAAAGATTTTCGGAAATTGTGTTAGAGAGTGAGCCAAAAAAAAAAAAAAAAAAAATCAAGACACGAAGTAGCACGCGGAGAGTGCGACACCCGCGTCCACCATATGGTCAAAGGGCCGAGCTTAAGAATTTGCCTTGCAAACATGACCTTTCACTGATCTCTCTACAAATAGAAGTACTGCATTCCTCGCCTACCTATAAACGCTCAAATAAGTTTGCTTTAAATCTGATAAAAATAAGTTAATACTACCATGTGGTTTTGATTTTTGACCATTCCCTGTGATCTTTGTTTTCAAAATCAACTTATTCTCGCCTTTACCTGATCATCTCGGCAAGACTGGTCTAAATCAGATGAAAACTATATAAATTACCTTGCCGTGTGATCTTGACCTTTGACCCTTCCCTGAGACTATGATATATAATTGATTGCTTTCAAAATCGAATTCCTCTAATCTTACCGTACTCTGAACCTTATCACTATGTTTGGTCTAATTCCGATAAAAACTTTTAAGTTGACCTTGTCAGGTGACTTTAACTTTTGGCATATTGATTCCAAGAACTATATGTCACTTTCTTGTATGAACCTTAACACTTCCTCCAATGATTGGTTAAATCGATCAAATATATTTTAGTAATTTTGATTAGAGAAGCAGGAGTCGAAATTTGACATTTCTCAGTGACATTGACCTATGACCAATTGCCCTTAAAAGCAGACCCCTTCATCCTTGCTGAAACCCTAACCATTCCACAAAATTTGTTCTATATTTTATAGAAACTTTTGGTCGACTTTTCCATGTCAGGTTTGAACCTAACCCTGTGACCTTGAGCTATGACGTATTGTTCACACACACACACACACACACACACACACACACACATGAAAAGATAGGACAAATATGCCATTTCCAGTGAAGTTCAGTTTGGTAGGAATGGTTTGTTGTTGTCATTGTTGATTAAGTCGCATCCAGTTGAGTCTCAATTGGTAGGTGTAACTGGTCGTTGTATTTGAAGGAATAGTTTGTTGTTGTTATGGTCGATTGAGTAGCATCCAGTTGAGTCGTTTGTTAGGTATAACTGGTTATTGTTGTAGTCACTCTTAATCTGCTACAGAGCCAGGGGAGATCCCGTGAGCAATCTGTGCCTGTCGACGGCCCTGGGATACTATTGCATCCGTAGCAGAATCAAACATTTATCTTGTAAGACTTTTTATTTCTCCTTTCAGGTGTTTGAAGGAGTTATAATGACGATGATACGTTTTCTTTAATGTCTTACCTAGTTCTGCTTTGAAAAATCCTTAACTGATGAATTTTCCTGTGATCTGTTGGAATCTTGTAGTAAAGTTTTCCAAATTTGTACTTGCTTTTGTGTCCCGTAGCAATTGAGACAAGTATACACCATACACTGGAACACTAGGTATGTTTCCTGACAGATTTGGGTATGATACAATTTCAAAATCATAATAATCTCTTTTATCACAGAGTTTTGTTGATATAACTTTATTTTCTATTTTGATTTTAATTTCAAAAAGCTTGCTTGGCAGTGGTCGGTGTTTTCCAATATATTTCTTTTATCCTTTCATTCATTTCTCCATCATTGCATAAGGATATTAGATCATCAATGAATCATCTAGTTTTGTTAAATTTCTTCGCTACTGAATATTGAACTTTTGACATTCGTTCCATCCACTTGAATTCACAACTATATAAGTATAGATTTGCCATGAAAGAGTCTGGGCCTGTTCCCATAGGTATTCCTATGCAGTGTTTGAAAACCATATTTCCACAAGTAAAAAAGCAGTTTCCTACCAGGTAATTTGTCATATCTGTTATCTGATCCTCTGAGAACGTCAAGTTTTTGCCATCTCTTTTATTTACCAGTATCCTTCGTGTTCACCTACTGCGATCAAATTCTTTTTCAATCCTTTAAAAGTAACGTGCACTGTCCATTCCAACTTTTTTTTTATATCCTCGTGTTCGATCTCCGTGTATAACGCTGAAAAATCATATGTTGCTACGTTTCTAGCATTTCTTTTCTGGTTGATGGAATCAATATCCTTTCTGAACATTTCTGAGTTATCACATATCCACATGCGGTTGCTTCCTGTATATAAATTTAGTTTATAACAATACCTTTTGTGCTGCTTGTAAATCAATTTTTACGTGGGTGATAGTTTCTTTGCCAGTGATTATGTTGCACATACCCTGTAGGAAGTTATAAATCCGAATTTTACAGGGTCTTTATGCATTTTCACTGTACTGTGTATCTATGGTAATTTTTTGTTACACACACACACACACACACACACACACACACACACACACACACACACACACACACACACACACAGTAGGACAACCTCGTGGCTGACCCTCAGGCCCTCCACTTTGTTCGCCTGAAATCCCATTGAAGCTTTTTGAGTTATTTTAGTCACACACACACACACACACACACACACACACACACATATATATATATAGAGATATATATAGATAAATATATAGGTATATATATAGATATAGATATAGATATATATAGATAGATAGATAGATAGATAGATATATGGATAGATAGATAGATAGATAGATTGATAGATAGATAGATAGATTGATAGATAGATAGATACATAGATAGATAGATAGATCTATATATATATATATATATATATATATATATATATATATATATATATTTTTTATGTGAGGAAGAAGGAACCAAAGGCCATGAGCCCGCAGCAACAGTTCCCTCCAAGAGAAAAACAAAATACAATAGAGAGCCAAATTCAAGATCCGATCATTTTGAGATGCCTGGACACACTGCGTTTGAAAGACTGGAGATCATAGGCAGCATGAAATACAGACAGAGGGAGACAGTTCCAGAGATGACCTGTTACATAAATGAAAGACTGGGAGTAACGGTTAACCCTTGCATTAGAGAGTTGGACAGAAAAGGGATGAGAGTTTGCTGCCAGACGGGTGCTACGCGCCCGTCGTAGTGGTGGAGGAATGCAAGCAGACAGTTCAGAGGAGCAGTGACCATTAAAGTAGCGATAGAAAAGAGATAAAGATGCAATAGTGTGGCGAAGAGACAGAGGTTGAAGGGAGTCAGTAAGAGGAGGAGAGTTAATGAGACGAAAAGCCTTTGACTCCACCCTATTGAGAAGACCTGTATGTGGGGAGCCTCTCCACACATGAGAGTTGTACTCCACACAGGGGCGGGTAAAACCCCTGTATAGAGTCAACAATTGTGCAGGGGTAAAGAAAGAGCGGAGTCGGCTTAGCACACCCAATCTCTTGGAAGCAGATTTTACAAGAGATGTAATATGATCTTTCCAAGATAAGTCCCGAGTAAATGAAACCCCAAGCATGTTCAAGGATGATGCAGGATTAAGCTGAATATTATTAAACATTAGTGGGTATACCTGTGGAAGATTTTGTCGGGTTGATAGGTGTAAGAACTGAGTCTTAGATGCATTAACCCCTACACCGCGGGCTTGTTTACCAATTACTTGCGTGTCCCGCGGGGTTATTTGGGCTCCGAGAGACTCTCAAAAAATATTTGCTAAAAATCAGTTATTAGTCCTAGAATAATAAAATTATATATGCTTATAGCACATACCTTCAGCTTTCTCCTGGAATGATTGTTGAGCCTTCGTCAGTTTCCGTAGGACTTGTGGAGACCTCTGAAGTAGGGTAACTAAGTCTCCACTTTACACTTCCCGACAACCCGTTATATGATTACCACAGCCAGATACAAACACTATAAACACTATTCTACCATTTTCAAGTAGTTTGGGATCCATACTAAAAAAAAAAACAGTGTGAAAGCAATGGAAATTACGAGCGCGTCTGATCGCCGCACTTGCGCTAGTTCGCTCTAGGCACTCTGTCATTTATTATTCATAAAACCCCTCACACTTTATATTTCTATTACTATATCACACTTATATATATCTGGAGTCTTTCTCCATAAGTTTCATTCAGTCGTATTATTTTATTGTCACTGAAGTCATTCTATTTTTCAGTCAGTAAAATACGTAGAGAGCCACGGATTCACTCTCACTGTTATAACATAAATTATTTGTACTCATATTCTTATATTACTAATTACTTACATTACTATTTACATTTTCTATTCTATTTTCAATATTTACCCTTCTATTTTACTTACAATATGTTATTCACTGTCACTTTCAGTAAGATGAAACTATAGTACACTGTTCAATCATATGAACTGAACATCCATTGCTTTCACCTGCTATTTACACATTATTTACACATTATTTACACATTATTTCCAAATAATTCTGCTTCCACACTTGCACTGTTAGAACTGCTTCTGGCTGTGATAATCGAAGAAGCAGGTTACACAGAGGGGAACCTGGCATTCAGCGCACTGCCAAGAGGTGCGTTTATGCTCAGGTGTGCGGAGTGTGGTATGCGCACATACCTGACACCTGCGAATCGCAGCCTTCCTTTTCCCTGTGGCAGGCATTAGCTCAAGTCTGTGCCGCTCCATATACGCCCTCTGCTCAAGTCGGTCGGGAAGTGTAACTGGATGGCGCCTTGGAGTTGCTGCTTGCACCTTACCATATTTTTCCAGCAGCTGCTGGACACAAGTCCTGGCGAACAACCTCAGGGAGAAGGACTTGGGTGGCTTTACCTTCATCTTGTACAGGATGAAGGCGTTCAGCATCGTCATATCTATGAGATGCAGAAAAACTTTCCTGTACCACCTAGTATTCTTCCTGAGGCAGTCGATCTCACCAATCATCATGTCGGACTTGTCCACCAGCCGCATGTTTATATTATAGTCCAACACAGCATCAGGTTTCATCACAGGTTCGCCTGTCCTACGGTCGACCTTCCCACTGTCTCTCATCTCCCCTTATGTACGGTGGTGAGCATGTGCACGACTCTCTTGTCATGCCACCGTATTGCCAGCATCTTCTCAGACTTGCGTAGGTGCACGTCTCCTCGCTGCGAGTTTCCTGCCTCTGGGAATTTGGGGAAGTTGGCACGATTACTTTTGACAGTGCCGCAGGAGCCAATGCCGTGCTCAGAAAGGTATTTGGCAAGTTTCGGTGCTGTATAGTAGTTGTCTGTATACAGCACATGATTCCCACCAAAATACTTTTCTAGGAGCACTTTCACTACACAGCCTGAGAAGCCAAGGGGGTGTGTTTTATCGAGATCGACAGTGCTGGCTGAATATATGACGAAGTCAAGGATGTACCCCGTCTTACAGTCGCACAGTACAAAGAACTTAATTCCAAAGCGATGGCGTTTGCTTGGAATGTACTGGACAAACCGAAGACGTCCTCTGAACAGAACCAAGGACTCATCAATGACAACCTTCTGAAATGGGTGGAAGAATGACATGAACTTATCCTTCATTCTGTTCAGAATCTCCCGGATCTTCCAGAGTGGGTCGGTTTGGGAAGGTACATCGTTGTCGGCAAAGTGCAGGTTTCCCATGATGTTCCGGAAGCGATCTCTGGCCATGTACTTGTTGAAGGTCGGTGAGGGTAGTAAGGGGTCCATGGACCAGTATTCTTCCAACTCATGCTTCTTGGAGTGTGGCATAAGAAGCATGAGGGCAAAGAACACATACAGCTCCTGCACTCCCAGCATGGTCCACTGTTGCATCTTGGCTGCACCTGTACCACTAGCAGCACGTTGTGATTCGAACCTGTTAGTCTCATCACATATGTGCTGCATGACTTCGTCATCTAGGAAGGCCAAAAGGTAGTCGACACACTCAGCATTTTCGTCCATAGTGAAGGCAGGCTGAACTCCTGACGAGCTCTCATCGAAAACCAGGTTTTCGGGGACAAAATCTGACCCTTCCGTCCACGCGAAGGCGTCCAGGATTCCCTGGCGTGGCGGTGGAGGGATGGTGGTGGTGGTGGTGGTGGAGGTTGGCTGAGAGGGAGGCTTATCACGGTCAAGGTCACTCGCACTGACCCTAGGTTGCCGTACAGCACTAGCAGCCCTTACCCTACTAGCTACACTACTTCTCACTCTCTTAGATCTACCTCTACCTCTACGGCCGGCCTTCACTGTTGATGCTGGTGGTGACTCCGACGACGAAGACTCCGGAGATAACTCAGCCGACGATGATGACGAGATGAGTAAAGCGGGGCTTGGGGAACGGGGAGGTGAATGATCTCGTGACTCATGGCGGGCTGGGTCACGTGGGGGCATTGTTCTGGGGCTAACACGCCGCCTTTTCACTCCCTTCCCAAATTCTTTTCCTTCCTGCACTAAAGGCTCCTTTCCCTTGGAGCTACACACAGATTCACTGGTAGGAGCACTTGTTGTCGCTGTTTCTGGCGCGATAAGTTCACCCGGCTCATCACACGATTCACCGGAATCGTCAAAATCGCTGTCCATTATTATCATCGACAATTCAGCAAGTTCTCGTGCCACTGCAGAGTCACTGAGGCCTTTCCTGCTTGCCTCAACACTTTTCTTGGGGGTAGAGGTCACGGGGCCCTTTGCAATGGGCGCAGAAGCGGCAGGAATGGCGGGGGCGAGTGCGACATGTTGTCTCTGCAGTGGAGGACAAGGAACTAAATGCCGCGGCTTATCTGAGAAGGGAAGGGTTGACAATGACACTTTAGGCTGACTGCTGCTAACTTACAGGCTAATTTTTTATAGGTAGAAAATCTCGGCAATAAATAAAGAAATAGGTACTTCCAGGTGAATGTAAATGTCAATTAGGATTCTCCCTTCCTTTCTGATATATATTTTTATTACAGACATCGATTACAAGGCATAAATCAAAGGGGAAATTACCGTGGTAATGTAGCGAATGAATGCACGTGAGGTTTTGTCAGGTGATAATTGGGCAATTTCAGGAGTATAACACTATCACTTACCTGTTTTTTTTTGGTATATATTATTGGGTAAAAATATTGGGCATAGGGCTTATTTCAATGGATGAAATCTGTGGAAAAAGAAGAGGGAAATTTCCGTAGCGCAGCGCGGCGTGGGAGGTGAGAGGAGAGGGTAATGGAGGGCAAGTAGGGAGGGGAGTCAAGAAGGGGGTAAATTATCTGAGAAGGGAAGGGTTGACAATGACACTTTAGGCTTACTGCTGCTAACTTACATGCTAATTTTTTATAGGTAGAAAATCTCGGCAATAAATATAGAAATAGGTAGTTCCAGGTGACTGTAAATGTCAATTAGGATTCTCCCTTCCTTTCTGATATATATTTTTATTACAGACATCGATTACAAGGCATAAATCAAAGGGGAAATTACCGTGGTAATGTAGCGAATGAATGCACGTGAGGTGTTGTCAGGTGATAATTAGGCAATTTCTGGAGTATAACACTATCACTTACCTGTTTTTTTTTTGGTATATATTATTGGGTAAAAATATAGGGCATAGGCCTTATTTCAATGGATGAAATCTGTGGAAAGAGAAGGGGGAAATTTCCGTAGCGCAGCGCGGCGTGGGAGGTGAGAGGAGAGGGTAATGGAGGGCAGGTAGGGAGGGGAGTCAGGAAGGGGTTAAAATAGCTAAAATGTCAACAATGGATGGGAGTACAGATGAGATTTGGAGTGCTGACTAGTGTTGAACATTGGCAGTACTGATATATGATACAAGCCACCACTTGAGAGCCCGGGATAATTCAAAATAACACAGAATCACAAAAGTGACGCCCCGCGGTATGATCCATTGTAGCCGAGCGTCACGAAAGTGACGCCCCGCGGTTAAGGGGTTAAAGACAACCATATTATTTCTACCCCAGTCAGAGATATGAGCCAAGTCAGACATTAGGTGTGCCATAGCCTCATCCCTTGTTTCTTGAAGTACCTGTTGAGATGGGCGTTGCGGGAACCGAATGGAAAGGTGTAGGGTGGAGTCATCAGTGTATGAGTGGATAGGGTTAGATGTACAGCTTAGAAGATCATTGATGAATAAAAGGAAGAGAGTTGGTGATAGGACAGAGCCCTGAGGAACACCACTGTTGATAGATCTAGGAGAAGAACGATGGCCGTTTACAACAGCGGCTATAGAACGACCAAAAAGGAAACTAGCGATGAAGGCACAGATAGAAGGATAGAAACTGTAGGAGGGCAGTTTGGAAATTAAAGATTTATGCCAGACTCGATCGAAAGCCTTTGAGATGTCAAGTGCAATGGCAAAGCTTTCGCCAAAGTCCCGAAAGGAGGATGACCAGTAGTCTGAAAGGTAGGTGAGAAGATCGCCAGTGGACCGTCCCTGACGGAACCCATACGAACGATCGGAAAGAAGGTTGTGATAGGAAAGATGTCTTAAAATTTTTCTATTAAGAATTGACTTGAAAACTTTTGAAATACACGACGTTAAAGCAATTGGACGATAGTTGGAGGGTTGGGAGTGGTCACCCTTCTTTGGGACTGGCTGAATGAGAGCAAACTTCCAGCAAGAAGGAAAGGTACAAGTTGACAGACAAAGGCGAAAGAGTTTGCCTAGACAGGGTGTAAGCACAAAAGCACAGTTCTTGAGAACAACAGGAGGAACCCCATCAGGCCCGTATGCCTTGTTAATACTGAGGCTAGTGATGGCAGAAAATACATCAACTGAAGTAATTTTAATGTCAGCCATGAGGAAGTCAGAGGGGGGAAGTGATGGAGGAGCAGCACCGGAATCGTCTAAGGTGGAATTGGAGGAGAAAGTCTGTGCAAAGAGATCTGCTTTATCAGTAGAAGAAATAGCTACAGAACCATCAGAGTAGAAAAGAGGAGGGAAGGATGATGAGGTAAAGTTGTTAGAAAGATTTTGGGCAAGGTGCCAGAAGGAGCGGGAAGAATTCGAGTTGGAGAGTTGAGAGCATTTAGTATGGATGAAATTATTTTTAGTAGAGCGAAGAACAGACTTAGCACGATTCCGGGCAGAAACGTAAAGATGATGTGATTCAGGGGTGGGTTGGCTCCGGTATCTTTTGTAGGCCATCTCCTTGTTGCGGACAGCATTAGAACAAGCGTGATTAAACCAAGGCTTTCTTGCGTTAGTCAAAGGATATGAGAAAGGAATGTATGTTTCCATGCCCGAGAGAATAACCTCCATAATGCGCAAGGCACACTCAGATGGCTCACGGCCATGGAAGCAATAATCATTCCAGGGAAAATCAAAGAAGTACTGCCTGAGGGCCTCCCAGTCCGCGGCTCCAAAATGCCACAGACAACATTTCCCTGGAGGGTCCACAGGCCATACCGGAGTGATAGGACAGGTTAAGGTAATAAGGTTGTGATCGAAGGAGCCCAACGGAGAGAAAAGATTAACAGATTAAGCAGAAGGATTAGTTGTGAGGAAGAGGTCAAGTATGTTGGAGCTCTCTCCAATGCGGTCAGGGATACGGGTAGGGTGCTGTACAAGCTGCTCTAGGTCATTAAGGATAGAAAAGATGTAGGCTTGTTCACCAGGTGGATCCGTGAAAGGAGAGGAGAGCCAAAGGTGGTGGTGAACATTGAAATCTCCAAGAATGGAGATTTCAGAGAAAGGAGAAATGGACAGAATGTGTTCCATCGTAGAAGTAAGATAGTCGAAGAATTTTTGATAGTCAGTAGACTTAGGGGATAAGTAAACAGCACAGATAGTCAGAGAATGACAGGAAAGCCGAAGCCAGAGTGTGGAGAATTCAGAAGAATCAAGTTCAGGAACACGAGAGCAAGATAAGTCGTTGCGTATGTATACACAACAGCCACCTTTGGCTTTGAAATGAGTATAGAGAAAGTAGGAGGATACAGAAAAGGGTTTGCTGTCAGTTGCCTCAGACAGCTGAGTCTCCGTTAGAAAAAGAAGGTGAGGTTTAGAGGAGGAGAGGTGGTGCTCAACAGAGCGAAAGTTAGATGAAAGGCCGCGAATGTTGCAGAAATGAAGAAGAAGAGAGTCAGACAGTGGTTCCAGGCACCTCGAGTCGTCACCGGGAGAGGGGCAGATATATATATATATATATATATATATATATGCTAAAGTGGCAGCAGATGAGAGGTGGGGTAGGCGGCTGACAGAGAATTTTCAACAGAATAAGAAAATATTTTGGAAGGAGGTGAAAAGGGTGCGAAAGGGAGAGTCCGGGAAGGAAGAACGAGTAAAAGCAGAGGATGGAAGGATGTTAATTGAGATGGATGCAGTAAGGAAGAGATGGGCAGAGTATTTTGAAAGACTGTTAAATGTAGAGGAGGAAAGGGTGGCTGAGATTGTGGTGGATGGAAGGGTGCAAGGAATAAATGTGTTGGGAGAGTTGAATGATTCTTTGATCACGAAGGAAGAAGTGGAGAAGGCAGTAAAGGATATGAAAACAGGGAAAGCTGCAGGTATGGATGGGTGTGCTGTGGAATGCCTGAAGGGTGGTGGAGTGACTATTGTTGACTGGTTAGTAAGATTGTTGAATATGTGCTTTGAGAAAGGTATGGTGCCAATTGACTGGGCAAGTGCTTGTGTGGTCCCGTTGTATAAAGGCAAGGGTGATAAGTATGAATGTACTAGCTTTAGGGGTATAAGTCTGTTGAGTGTTGTAGGTAAAGTGTATGGTAGAGTGTTAAATACGAGAGTTAGAGAGGGTACAGAGGGAGTGATTAGTGATGAGCAGTGTGGCTTTAGGAGAGGGAGGGGATGCGTTGATCAGATGTTTGCTGTGAGACAAGTGTGTGAAAAGTATTTAGCGAAAGGCAAGGATGTGTTTTGGGCATTTATGGATTTAGAGAAAGCGTATGATAGAATTGATAGGGAGGCTTTGTGGACAGTTTTAAGATTGTATGGACTTGATGGTAGGTTACTAAAAGGGGTGAAAAGTTTTTATGTAAATAGTAGAGCGTGTGTAAGAGTGGGAAATGCTGTGAGTGATTGGTTTCCCGTGAGAGTGGGGCTGCGACAGGGATGTGTGATGTCGCCTTGGTTGTTTAATATTTACATGGATGGTGTTGTAAGGGAGGTGAATGCAAGAGTTTTAGGTGGTCTGAGTCTGGTAAATGTTGATGGAGGAGAGTGGAATCTGAAGCAGCTGCTGTTTGCAGATGATACTGTACTGGTGACTGATTCAGAGGAGAGATTGAGACAGTTGGTAGAGGGGTTTGGAAGGGTGTGTGAAAGGAGGAAATTGAAAGTAAATGAGAATAAGAGTAAAGTGATGAAGTGTACGAGGTTGATAGATGGTAGGGGGATGAATATAGTTTTGAATGATGAGTTGCTTGAGGAGGTAGATTGTTTTAAATATCTAGGGTCACATGTTGCTGTGGATGGAAGAATAGATGCAGAAGTGAAGTTTAGAATAAATGAAGTAGGAAAGGCGCTGGGAGGAATGAAAAAAGTGTTTAAATGTCGTTCGCTTAGAATGGATGTAAAGAGAAGGCTGTATGAGGGTGTTGTGGTACCAACTGCATTATATGGGGCTGAAACATGGAATGTGGGTGTAGCAGAGAGGAAAAGTTTGAATGTAATGGAGATGAGATGTCTGAGGAGTATGTGTGGAGTGACGCGTATGGATCGAGTGCGAAATGATGAAGTGCGAAGGAGAACTGGAGTTGTTCGGGAGATGGCTGGTAGAGTTGAGCAGAGGGTGTTGCAGTGGTTTGGGCATATGGAGAGAATGGATAATGAACGATTGGTGAAAAGATAACTAGATCTGATGTGAGAGGTGTAAGGCTGAGAGGGAGACCGCGAATAGGATGGATGGACAGTGTGAAGAGAGCGCTGGATGCGAGAGGGATGTCTGTTGAGCAAGGAAGAGTGGCTGTGCGTGACAGAAATAAATGGAGAGAAATTGTGAATGAATAAGTGATGACGCAGCCCTGAGGGGATATTCTCCCGCATTTGGTCTGATCAGCTAGTCAGGTCAGGTGCGGGTAAGGGGATGGGTCTGTTGTGATGTGGCAGGGGTAAACCAGTTCTGCTGTCGGGCCCTGCTGCGGATGTCACTGATTGCATTGCGCAGTTGACCCTTGTGCGGTGTGATGCGGTGAGGATCTGTCCGTTCTCCCCTTTGGGGCTAAGATGCGAATGAATGTGTTTGAATGGATGAGTAAATGGAGAGTGAGTCGTCCTGTCTCGGCTACCTCCCTATCCTTGGGGGAAGCAGCCTAGGTATATAGATAGATAGATAGATATATATATATATATATATATATATATATATATATCTATATATATATCTATATATATATCTATATATATATATCTATATATCTATATATCTATATATATATATATATATATATATATATATATATATATATATATATATATATATATATATATGTGTGTGTGTGTGTGTGTGTGTGTGTGTGTGTGTGTGTGTGAAGCAAAACACAACTCCCGCTCTGCTTCGCGAGGAGCAGGTATACGAAACATTGCTAGGAAATCAGTTATGAATGCCAAATCCTGGTATCTGTTATCAAAAATAGGAATTATCATGTCATAATAGACATCCTTAGATCTACATTAAATGTTCATTAACTATTATGGATTTTTTAGGGGGCTTTACAGTGTAACCAGAGATAATTATTTACCCTCTTAATCCGATGACGTAGTTTACATTCTCTCGCTTCTACCAGAATATTTAATTCAGCCTAGGAAAGAGAGGTTGAAGATAGCTTCATGTAATCTAAATCCTTCACTCCAGTGATGTGCTTTCTATTTTGGTTCATGGTGCCACCGGACGACTTCACTCAGTTTGGGAAAGCGAGGATAAGGAATGATGTACCTGCCACCTGTAGTTAGGAAAATCTCTCCAGAGCTGGATAAAATGCTCTGGAGTCAGCATGAATAAAACGAAAAAGTCTCCATTGTAGTAAAGGTTTTAAAAAGTTTATATTAATTATTTGATCCCACTGGATTTCAAGCAATCACTGATGTTGAATCAGTATATTTTGCCGAAACTGTTACACTGCTTTTTAATACTGACACCCATGACTCATTCTCACATGAATAAAATCACCTGGCAATTCCTGGAATACAGTTGTGCAGTGATTCTGATTATGATAGGGTTACGGACGCCAGAATTAACATTCTTCGGCTCCTATGACTGACTCTCAACCAAATATAATTGTCTAATGTTAACTTGAATAGAATGCACGAGTTGGTTTTACCATTAAAGGGTTAATGGGAACAGTATTAACACCCTCAGTCTCCCTTGACTTATTCTTAGCTGAAGAAAATGATCTGGCCTTAGCTGGAATGGTATGGTAGAGTTGTTCCGTCGATGAAAAAGCTAATTCCAGTTCTGAGTGCAGGTGAAAATGACTGCTGTAGTAAAGACGAACCAGTAGAACATTTGTACAGCTCTGGCTGGAGAAAGCAGTGTGCTAATGAACCACAGTTCGCAGAGGCTGTCGAAGGATATTCCATTTTGATAATCCTGCTAGGGATCCTACACAGGTTTTCTACCGCTTTAATCATCTGGATTTCTGTAGCCTAACCTCAGGCTGTCTAATGCCCAGGGCCCTTCGAAGATCCCAAGGAAAACTGGCTTTACTGTTGTTGTTGTTATTATTTTTATTATTATTATTATTATTATTATAATCTGTCTATTGCCAGACGCTTCAATCCGTGAGGGGTGGCCACAAACAAACTGCCTGCATGTTGCCCTGTTCCCCCCCCCCCCATTTTGCTGCCGTCTCCCAAGCTCAACCCCCCCCCCCTCTTTCATATACCTCTCCACTCCAGCCTTCCATGTCATCCTTGGCCTCTCTCTCCCTTCCCCCCTCCACCTCACTCACATACTTTCTCGTCGTTAGTCTCTCACTCTAGATCCTCTCTTCAAGGTCAAAGTACTTCAGTGTATTTCTCCAAACACTTTCTGTTACATCTACATCCACACCACAATGCTCCTTCACTTCCTCATTTGTCAGTCTGTCTCTCCATGTAACGTCACATACTCCTTTCAAATAACTAATTTCAACTGCTCTCACTCTTGACTTGTGTTCTTCCAACAAGGTCTAAACTTCGCTTCCATACGTTAGAGTTGGTATCACAATACTATCATGCAGCGACTTTTTAACTTTCCTGCTCACCGATCACTGCTTTCAAAGAACCGGCAACCTTTCCTCGCTGTTGTCCCCTTTCAAGCACTTCATTCTCCAAACTTCCATCCTTATTCTTCACACTACCCAAGTTCTTAAAATGCGCTCACATATTCCATTTCCTCATTATGCAACGTCACTGTACAATCAGTGACTTCATTTCTCTCGAAGACCATAATTTTACTCTTCCCTATATTCACTTTAAATTCCATTTCTTACCAACTCTCCCAAACCCTACCTCCAAGAGTTGGAGTTCCTCTTAGTCTTCACTTAACAATACAGTATCATCTGCAAAGAACGGTAAAGGAAGTTTACAAACACTGCCCTCTCTCATTAGGTCCGGAGGTTATTCTCTCGGGCATGGAAGCATACATTCCTTTCTCATACCCTTTGACTAACGCAAGAAAGCCTTGGTTTAATCACGCTTGTTCTAATGCTGTCCGCAACAAGGAGAGGGCCTACAAAAGTTACCGGAGCCAACCCACCCCTGAATCACATCATCTTTACGTTTCTGCCCGGAATCGTGCTAAATCTGTTCTTCGCATTACTAAAAATAATTTCATCCATACTAAATGCTCTCAACTCTCCAACTCGAATTCTTCCCGCTCCTTCTGGCACCTTGCCAAAAATCTTTCTAACAGCTTTACCTCATCATCCTTCCCTCCTCTTTTCTACTCTGATGGTTCTGTAGCTATTTCTTCTACTGATAAAGCAGATCTCTTCGCACAGACTTTCTCCTCCAATTCCACCTTAGACGATTCCGGTGCTGTTCCTCCATCACTACCCCCCTCTGACTTCCTCATGGCTGACATTAAAATTTCTTCAGTTGATGTATTTTCTGCCATCACTGGCCTCAGTACTAACAAGGCATATGGGCCGGATGGGGTCCCTCCTGTTGTTCTCAAGAACTGTGCTTCAGTGCTTACACCCTGCCTAGGCAAACTCTTTCGCCTTTGTCTGTCAACTTGTACCTTTCATTCTTGCTGGAAGTTTGCTCTCATTCAGCCAGTCCCAAACAAGGGTGACCACTCCCAACCCTCCAACTATCGTCCAATTGCTTTAACGTCCTGCATTTCAAAAGTTTTCGAGTCAATTCTCAATAAAAAAATTTTAAGGCATCTTTCCTATCACAACCTTCTTTCCGATCGTCAGTATGGGTTCCGTCAGGGACGCTCCACTGCCGATCTTCTCACCTACCTTTCAGACTCCTGGTCATCCTCCTTTCGGGACTTTGGCGAAAGCTTTGCCATTGCACTTGACATCTCAAAGGCTTTCGATCGAGTCTGGCATAAATCTTTAATTTCCAAACTGCCCTCCTACGGTTTCTATCCTTCTATCTGTGCCTTCATCGCTAGCTTCCTTTCTGGTCGTTCTATAGCCGCTGTTGTAGACGGCCATCGTTCTTCTCCTAGATCTATCAACAGTGGTGTTCCTCAGGGCTCTGTCCTATCACCAACTCTCTTACTTTTATTCATCAGTGATCTTCTAAACTGTACATCTAACCCTATCCACTCATACGCTGATGACTCCACCCTTCACCTTTCCATTCGGTTCCCGCAACGCCCATCTCAACAGTTACTTCAACAAACAAGGGATGAGGCTATGGCACACCTAATGTCTGACTTGGCTCGTATCTCTGACTGGGGTAAAAATAATATGGTTGTTTTTAATGCATCTAAGACTTAGTTCTTACACCTATCAACCCGACAAAATCTTCCACAGGTATACCCACTAATGTTTAATAATATTCAGCTTAATCCTGCATCATCCTTGAACATGCTTGCGGTTTTATTTACTCGGGACTTATCTTGGAAAGATCATCTTACATCTCTTCGTAAAATCTGCTTCCAAGAGATTGGGTGTGCTAAGCCGACTCCGCTCTTTCTTTACCCCTGCACAATTGTTGACTCTATACAGGGGTTTTACCCGCCCCTGTGTGGAGTACAACTCTCATGTGTGGGGAGGCTCCCCACATACAGCTCTTCTCAATAGGGTGGAGTCAAAGGCTTTTCGTCTCATTAACTCTCCTCCTCTTACTGACTCCCTTCAACCTCTGTCTCTTCGCCACACTGTTGTATCTTTATCTCTTTTCTATCGCTACTTTAATGGTCACTGCTCCTCTGAACTGTTTGCTTGCAATCCTCCACCTCTACGACGGGCGCGTAGCACCCGTCTGGCAGCAAACTCTCATCCCTTTTCTGTCCAACTCTCTAATGCAAGAGTTAACCGTTACTCCCAGTCTTTCATTTATGCAACAGGTCAGCTCTGGAACTGTCTCCCTCTGTCTGTATTTCCTGCTGCCTATGATCTCCAGTCTTTCAAACGCAGTGTGTCCAGGCATCTCAAAATGATCGGATCTTGAATTTGGCTCTCTATTGTATTTTGTTTTTCTCTTGGAGGGAACTATTAACTGTGGGCTCATGGCCTTTGGTTCCTTCTTTCTCGCATTAAAAAAAAAAAATCTACTGCCCTACCCTGTATCTCATTTATAGCCCCATCTATGCACAGATTTAACAACAGTGGATATTTGACTCATCTCTTTTTCAGTCTAACATTCAGATAGAAAAACTCACCCAATTCACCATCCACAAACACACTGCAGCCTTACAACCTTCATAAATACTATGCACGGCATTCATCGGCTTCGCATTTACTTCATAATTCTTAAAAATTTCCACATTCCTTGTCTCTCCACTCTGCATATGCTTTTTCCAAATCCATGAAGTCTGCATACAATTTCTTTTCTTTCTCGAGAAGTTTTTCCACTAAAAGCCTAAGGATATATATCTGATCTACACAACTTCTTCCCTTCCTGAAAACCTCCCTGTTCTTCTCCAACTAATTCCTATGTTTTCTCATTTACCAACTCCATGCTGCCCTTATTGTTAGTCCCAGTTTCTTTCTTGTATTCTTTCTTTCTTGACGGATTGTGGCAGGCACTTCTACGTTTTACAATTAACCAATTCTGACCAAACTTGCACGCAATGTCTACCCAATGACCTAGTTGTGCCTGCAAGGTTTTGGTTGTTGGCAACTAATCGTTGCCTGGCAACGGCAGAAAACGCTCTTTTCTCGTACTTTTCACGATTTGAGCCGTAGAAGCATCAATAATGGGCGTAGGGAAGTTCTGTCTTCTTTAGATGTAATCTTGAGGTCGTTCTCTATCGGAAGTGTAGGGTCGGTTTTTCCCATCTCTCCTCTACTTTTCGAGTGGCAATCATGCGAAGCTTGGCCTCAGTGTCCCTAGCAACCACTACCGGTTTTCAAAAATGCACCTTAGTTCCCCAGCGGCTCAACGGAATTGAATGAAACTTTACATGCTTATAGATGTTAATGAGTAGGCTACCACAAGTGTGTTTCGTACATGCATGACCTATATCTGCCAGGTCAGCATTCAAAGGTGACCAAGTGCAGAAATTATAAAAAGTGCTAAAATTACGACCATGATCGTGTGAAATGCTAAGGCTCCGAAGATTATTAAGTCAGGGCCATAATTCCTGGGTGGAACGTTGCACTGGCGTACCTATCTATCTATCTATTGCCAGACGCCTCAATCCCGTTCGGGGTGGCCACAAACAAATCGCCTCCACGGCGCCCTGTCCCCCGACATTTCACTGCCCCACTCCCAACTCACACACCCCTCTCTCATATACCTCTCCACCCCATCCCTCTATCTCATCCTCGGCCTCCCCCTCCCTCTTCCCCCCTCCACATCACTCACATACACTCTCTTCGTCAGTCTTTCACCCTCCATCCTCTCCACATGGCCAAACCACCTCAGTGTATTTCTCCTAAAGCTTCCTATCACATCCACATCCACACCACAACGCTCCTTTATATCCTCATTTGTCAGCCTGTCTCTCCATGTGACTCCACAGGCTCCTCTTAAATAACTCATTTCCACTGCTCTCACTCTTGACCTGTGTCCTTCCAGCAACGTCTAAGCTTCACTTCCATACGTTAGAGTTGGTATCACAATACTGTCATGTGGAAACTTTTTCACTTCCATGCTCACTTCCATGCCTCTTATCACTGCTTTTAAGGAACCAACAACCTTTCTTCCCTGCTGTACCCTTTCAAGCACTTCACCCTCCAAACCTCCATCCTTACTCATCACACTACCCAAGTACTTAAACGTACTCACATTTTCCAATTCCTCATCATCCAACCTTGCTGCATATTCACTGACTTCACTTCTCTCAAAGACCATCACTTTACTCTTCCCTACATTCACCTTTAGATTCCGTTTCTTACACACTCTCCCAAACTCATCCACCAAGTCTTGCAGCTCTCCGTCTTCGCTCAACAACACAGTATCATCTGCAAACAAGAGTACAGGGAGTTTCCAAACACTACCCTCTCTCACCAAGGCCACTCCAACATCCACTACCCTACCTTGTACCCCTTTTATTACCCCATCCATGTACAGATTGAACAACCATGGAGACATGACACATCCCTGTTTCAACCCAACCTTCAAAGAGAAAAATTCACTCAGTTCACCATCCACACGCACTGCAGCCTTAGCACCATCATACATACTTTTCACAGCATTCAACAACTTCCCATCTACTCCATATATTCTTAATACTTTCCACAATCCTTGTCTATCCACCCTGTCATATGCTTTCTCCAAATCCATCAAAGCCGCATACAACTTCTTTCCCTTCTCTAGAAACTTTTCCACTAAAGATCTAAGAATGAATATCTGATCTACACAACCTCTTCCCTTCCTAAAGCCTCCCTGTTCTTCTCCAACTAATTCCTCTGTTCTTTCTCTAATTCTGTCAATAAGTATCCTCCCATACACTTTTTCTATTATACTAAGACAGATGCCCCTATGATTACCACACACTTCTTTTTCCCCTTTTCCTTTGTACAAGGGAATAATTATACCTGACTTCCAATCCTCCGGGACTCTACCTTCCTCCCAGGCCAATCTGCACATTTTCCACATCCATTCTACCACTATCTCTCCCCCATACTTCAGCATTTCACCACACACTCCATCAATTCCTGGGACTTTCCCCAACTTAACTTTCTTCATTGTTTCCACAACTTCTATCCTACTGATTTCTTCCTGTCTTCTCACCTCCCTCCTCCCAGCCATTCCCCAGCCACTTATACTCGCATTACTTCCATCCTTTATGTTCAACAATTCATTAAAGTGTTCTCTCCATCTATTCACTTTTTCTCCCTTCTCCACTGGTAAGTACCTCCAAATAGAAACAACTTTAATGTCAAAGCTCATTTCCGGTTGCTGACAAAGCTTGGTCCACATAGAGCTGGTCATTATTGCCTACTGTCTTGTTAACTTTGTCAGTAAGTATCCTGCCATATAATTTTGCTGTTACACTAAGAAGTCAAATGCCAATATGATTACCACACACTTCTTTTTCCCCTTTTCCTTGATACAGGGAAATAATTATACATGACTTCCAGTCCTCTGGGACTCTACCCTCCTCCCAGGTCAATCTGCACATCTTCCATATCCAATCTACTACTATCTCTCCCCTGTGCTTCAGCATTTCACCACACACTCCATCAACTCATGGAGTTTTCCCCATTCTGACTTTCTTCATTGCTTCTATTACTTCCATCATACTGATGTCTTCCTCCCATCTCACCTACCTCCTTCTCCCAGCCATTCCACAGCCACTTATATTCGCAATACATTTATTTTGTATGTTTAACAATTCCTTAATGTGTTCCCTCCACCCGCTCGCTTTTTCTCCCTTCTCCATGATCATTCTACCATTTTTAAATTTCACACCCCCACTAACTGCTTTATCACCCTGTCTAACTCTCTTTACCTCCTTCCAGAACATTTTCTTACTTTCCCTCCCCTTTACAGTCAAATTCCTTCCAAATTCCTCAACCACTCTCTTCTTTCTCTTCATAATGTTTTCTTCTCTCTCTTCCTCGCTGCAAATAGCTCTCACTGCCATTTCTCAATTTCCTCCATGCCTCTCCTTCCCATCCAACTCTTGTATGCTTTCTTCTTTTCCATCACAGCATTTTTCACCTCTTCATTTCACCATGCTGTTCCCAGCATCCCATTTCGTCTTCTCTTTACTACATATACCACCTCAAAGGCTGTGCAGATTTTTCCTGTGAATATCTTGCATTCATCTTCCACCTCCCTCATCTATTCGAAATCATAATTATCCAATGTCTCCTCCACTTCTCTCTTATATTCTGCCTTTTTTCCATTCTCCTGCAGCATTTCTACCTCCTTATATGGACTACTTCCTCCTGTCCTTCTCTATTTACCCATTATATTTGTACTTGACTTTCACCACCATCAAGTGGCGGTCAGAAGGTCCACTCCCCCAACCTGTGTATGCTCTTGCATCCATTACATACCATCTCGTTCTCTTACCAGCACACACACATAATCAATCATTGCCTTCTGTTCATTCAGTCCACCACCCATCCTTCTCATTACCACGTATACCTGTGGATCATTTTGTGCCTGCAGGGGGTATTGGTGATCTCCATGCACAAATGTCAACTAGAGCACAGCCATTATCATCCACTTTTGCAGGCAATCTTCATTACCCAACTACTCCATCCACCTTCATATTTCCTACTTTTCCATTCATATCTCCAGTCAAAAACACTCGTTCTTTCCTATCAAACGTTTTCATGCACACTTTTACATATGGCCAAAATTATTATTATTATTATTATTATTATTATTATTATTATTATTATTATTATTATCATCATCATCATCATCATCATCATTATTATTATTACTGCAACTCAACACACCAATGGTGAGTTATATTGTTCTTGTCAATATTCTTGTTCTTATTATTATTCTCTCTTATGACGAAGGAAATTGCTCAAAAATTATTGCTCAGTTTCAAAGCTATGGCCATCATACATGACCATCTGAGTCCCCCAGTTGGTGGCTTCCAATGACCAAGTATCATCCAGTTCCAAGTACTGGTTTTCCAGTTCCTGTCAAAAACCTATAAAAATAGTCTATTTGCAGATTCTCAGAAACCACCAAAGGTAAAGACTTGAAATTTATGTGGGACACAGCCAATATCAGGGAACAGATCTGAAATTACTATGGGCACATTTGGGTCAGTAGTTTCTGAGATCTCCTAGGGGTCAATGGAAAATAGTTTAAAGTCACTGGGTGTAAAATTAAAATATATATATATATATATATATATATATATATATATATATATATATATATATATATATATATATATATATATATATATATATATAATTCAGATACAATTTCCAGACTCGGTACACTTATAGAATTAGATATGCTATGCATGGCTACTAAGTATGTTTGACCTTGGCCCGAAACTCAAGGCCACAGCCTGTTTGACAGTCTTCTAGGGGGCCATAATACCTTCACTTCGAAGGGAACACTATATGAAGCACACTGAAATCACCAGTGCCAGCGATAGTTATTGGGGAATAAATCGGCCTCTGTAGTTGAACTAAAGAAGAAAATGGATGACCTTGCCATGTGGTAAGTTATTGAAACTGGTAATGGCAATTTCAAATTTTTTGTTATTATTATTATTAGTATTAGTATTAGTATAATTATAATTATTATTATTATTATTATTATTATTATTATTATTATCCACCCATCCATCCATCATCCAATCCTACATTGCCCCATGAAGAGCGTATGAGCCCGGGGCTAGGCAGTTGGTCCTGACATTTAAGATGAGAGTGACCAGCCTCACTCATCCCTGAGTGGCATTACATGAGCAATGAACCCCAATCACCCCTTGGATATAAACCTTCACCGGTTTAATCCGATTGGAGCGCAATAACTACCTACAAAACCACCAGGTGCCAAAATTTGGTTATATGGTTACCACCCAGCATAGTAAATGGTTTCCTGGTGTACAAGAAACCATTTGGCTTGTCACTTTATTATTATTATTATTATTATTATTATTATTATTATTATAATTATTATTATTATTACAAAAAAGTATAATGTTTGTAGCCATCGTATTTGGCCATCTGAGTCCCCCAGTTGGTGGCTTCATATGACCCAGTATCACCCATTTCCCAGAACTGGTTTTCCAGTTACATCCAAAAACCTATAAACAGTCTATTCATGGATTCCTAGAAACTGCTAAAGGTACAGACTTGACATTTTCATGGGACATAGCCAAGGTCGGGGAGCAGGTCTGAAATGACTATGGTCCTATTTGAGCTAGTAATTTCTGAGATCACCCGCGGGTCAATGGAAAATAGTTTGGGCTCTGCCATTTTTGTTTTGCGAGGATTCTGTTGCTTTAACTTTCGTCCAGCAATTTTGACACTCTTCTAAGGGGACTCTACTACGCCAGGTCTCCTTTTTGAAGTGCACGCTATTCAAAGGATGTTAAAATCATTAGGTCCAGCGATAGCTTGTCACGTGAGTCATTGAAATTTCTAAAGGCAATTTCCGTTTTCTAGTTGTTATTGTCATTATTATTAAAAGGATCATGGTAAGATGGAGCAATCAGCACACTGCTTGTATTACTTATTGTTCAGGCTAATATATCTGAGAGTTCTGGGGAAAAACCACATCAGTTTTCTACAGGACCCGTTCACCAAATAATAGTTGAAAGGAAATCAGTATTATACGGTTTTATATTATTGAAGGCAGACCCTCATTTAGGTACTCTATTCTGGCTTTGATCAGATGCTTTTATAATACTAAGTGAAATTTCTCACCTCTAAAGTATTAAAACATATCTCGATTAATTTTTGTGTGGAAGGAATTGAAAAGAGTTATGTTTCTGGCTTCAATCAGACAGCTTAAAGCAACGAGGACAGCCTTAGCCCTTGAAATGGTTGAATTTATAGATATTTTACATTGCAGATAAGATCTACAAATTCAATACTTGGGGAAGGTTTTTGTTCAGTCCAAATCGCCCACCTGATGATGTAACTCCAGTTTTATCTGTTAGTGTCACGGGCCTGGGGACTGCAAACTGCCTTGGGATTTGCTGTGGTGCCCTTTTTAAACATGAGACTCCCGTTGCATCTCATTAACCCACATCTGCCTGACCTTCAGTTTTCCATCCGAAGTGTCTAGCTCAGTAATATCTGGTTTAACCTTGTACCAAATAGGTGTTTGGTAGTTTCCTCGGATTAACATACGTCAAGCTGTGCTGAAAGAAGAACTATTTTATACTCGTTTTACTGTAACTTGACAAAAAAGTGCCACCTCATCACCTCATCATCTTGCACTCTGAGCTCCAATAAAAGGTTAATAATAGACTATGCCGCTGAACACAAAGAACTGTTATGGAACGCATGTAGAAATGTAGCACTGTCTTTTTCTCCAAAATAAGCTGCAAAATGGTGAATATATGGGCCAAATTAAAGTAAAACAAGCATAACAGCCATCTCGGTGCATAATGGTAGCAGTTACTCTAAACTAAAAGATACGCAGGTGAAAACTTCCTGTGCTAAAAGTGTGTGGCTCTTTATGCACATGGTCTAAGGTTTTGCTGAACTTTACACGTGAACGTGAGTAAGTGCAACAGCGAAATTGTATCGCAAGATGTGTGTGTGTGTGAACAAAATAACTCGAACAATTTTTATTCGATATGATCAGATTTACCATAAGAGCTAGAGTTTTTTCCAGGGACACGCCTATCAGTTTGTGGGACAAGTCAAAGTACAAGCTAGGTCAGCTTGAAGAGTGCCGATTCGATTTATAGTAAACTCTGTGGAAACGTTGAGGTTAACGAAAGGATGAAGTGATTCGATTTCAGAACAGTCAGTCAGATGTTAAGGTCAAAGATTTGGCCCTAACTGTGATTCGATTTGGAGTAAACTATGTGGAAGAAACGAAGATTAGCCACGGACAAAGAAATCTGATTTCATGAACAAAAGATCAAAGGTCAAGATCATAGTGCATGGCTCATTTGAATATTTTTGACATTATTCAACCAACCTTGCTGGCAGGGTCAATTATGGATGATGTGGATGGATTTTGAGAACAGTCGATCTGTAGTAAATTCAAAGACAGTCAAACATTCGGTTTTTAGATAACTGTTGGTTACCGTGTTGCCCTTTTTTTTAATTCATTCCATCAGATGAGTATTTTCCGTTGTATTTTTGGAAATTCACGTGATTCTCTTTTGTTTAGAAAATATTTCCTAAACAAGAAATACTAGAGGTCTCTCCTAAGCTGATAATAATACAACAATAAGAAAAATAACAGCAATTAAGGTCATCGGAGAAAAGAAGTTAATGACGCATCACAGAAGAAATGTATATCATCGTCACCATCATCATCATCATCATCATCAGAAGGCCTAGATTTATGCCTATCAGCAAGAGGAGGATCATTAAAGCTAATAATCAGTTTTTGATAATTCCTCAAATTTCCTGGAAAAAATCCTTCAGCTGTCAAGTTTACAGCTAAGTTCCCATTTGTACGTAAGGTTGTGTTAAATGGGACAAGGGAAAATCACTTTGTTCCTAACAGTCTGTCCGACCTGAGAACAGAATTCGTGTTCTTACAACTGCAAGTATGTTGTGCTAACCTATGCCCTATCATCATCAAGTGTTTTCCAGCAGTTTCAACCTGTTTGTTCCCAGCTCGACATGTCTGTATCTTACAAGTCGTATGCAAACCGGCCGTTATAGCCCTTTCAGTTTCCACGCTATATTGTCCTCTTTCTGCCTATTCACTTCATTATGATGGCTTATTTTTATGTTAGTTTTCCAGTCTCCAGTCAATGTTAGTTTGATCAAGATGGTCATTACTCCCTTCACTACTAAGGTTCCATCTTAAAGTGAATAAGATTGTATGGCAGTGGCAAGAATATTATGGAAAATATATCGTGTGGCTAAAGAAGCTGTTCCTGGGTTGCCATACATTGCTACTTTAATTGTCCATTTGTTATCACCTCTACGAAAGGTGGTAATGTTGAGGTTTTGCATGTGTATGTATTTCTTATCGTTTTCCAGCATTTGTTGTGTTCGTTCTATGGCCAAGGGTACAGACAGAGTTTTTCAGCTTTCCTGCATGTGTATTTTAAGTTCATTGATGTTGTTGCTTAGGTTGTGTAAGATTTCCAGTTTTCCTTGCGGAAGTTGAATTTTACTCTTTAATTTGTTTCCCTTCCTGACGAGGTGTTTCATCGGTGCCATCATATTAACGCACCCCTCTTTAACACCTGTGAATAGAGTGAACTAGGTTTTAATAACGTATGCAAACAGGGGAGGTAATAGTTTTGTCAGTGCGATGATAACATACGTATTTAAATGTAGCTACCAAGAAAATTCAAGATTCATGTTTTCAAGAAATTAATTCACATGCAGTAAATTCAAGAAACCATTGTCATGATTAACTGGAGGAGACTATGAAGAAAGTACCGTGATTTTTTTTTACCGACTTGCCCAGTGTTATTTCTGGCTTGGAAGGTTTGGTTATACCTTTCCCCAGGCGATACAGGGCGTTCCATGATACACGTGCTTACGTTCAGGAAGTTATTCTTGGGATAAGTTTTAGTAAGAAATTGTAAATTATCATGCGCCCAGTGAAGGCTATTCGTGGGATAATTTGAGGTAACAAATGCTCCTGGAAATATATGTTTGTTTATTTGTTTAGATTTGCCTCCCCATAGGGAGGACACGGGCAAACAAATGCCCTTCAGAAATTCTGCTTTTAAATCAAGGGATATAGTCTAGTGTGAGGCTGGGTACATGGCTACAACCCCCAAAATCACAGAGGTAGGTGCCCGTGCAATAACCTCTGCTGCCAATTGAAAGTCATCATCCCTATTATGAAGCCACTCGCCAATACCGCACCGAAGTCAAGATGTTGCAGGACAGTCCAGCACATAATGTAACTGGGGCTGATCACTTGTCAAGGCAGTGAGGGCATGGCTCTGGGTTGCTGTTGGCCACCTGGCAGTAGCAAGGAAACCCCAGGCGCAAGCGGCGAAGCGGAACCTGAAGGTAGTTGGGTGTCCCATAGGGAACTGTCAGGTGTGTATGTGCTGTTGCTATTGCATACCAGGTAGCGGTATGGGAGCCCTCCCATACCTGAAATTGATGATCTTCCTGTGAGAGGTGGCTGTCAACGTCAGCCACCCTTCACAAGAGAAGGGATATACTAGGACGCAGCTGAAATGTGGGAACAGGGAGTGTGCATGCGAGGCGAGCATCAGCATCAGCATGCTCACTGCCTGCAATACCAACGTGCCCAGGAAGCCAGTGAAGAAAAACCTCACCTCCCCGACCAATGATGGAAGCAGCAGCAGCCTTGATGGAGGTAAGCAGGTACTTGTTGTTGGTGTAGCAGTGTGTTTGGAGGCCACGTATGGAGGATAGCAAGTCCGTATGGATAATAATGCACCGATGGAGGTGGTGATCTGCGTGGCTAAGGTGCTGAGAATGGCGGCGAGCTCGGTCTGGTAGGCAGAGACGCTGGGGGCGACATGCCAGGACTCAACCCACTCACCACAAACAAAAGCAGCACCCGCAGACCCATCAGCACAAACAGACCCGTCAGTATAGTAGACTGCAGCATCTGGAGGGTAGAGAGCTGCCACATGACTAAGACCATCTTGGCGGAGAACAGCAGGAAAAGAGGACCTGGGGACCGCTATAGTGGGCTCAACATGTCAAATCACAGGCGGCAGCCAACGAGGAGCAGGGGCATATGCAGGGTTAGGCAAA
The DNA here is from genome assembly GCF_032717465.1 of Coenobita brevimanus. Taxonomy (NCBI): domain Eukaryota; kingdom Metazoa; phylum Arthropoda; class Malacostraca; order Decapoda; family Coenobitidae; genus Coenobita; species Coenobita brevimanus. Next base: position 9,721,836 of record NC_136983.1, on the reverse strand, counting down.
TCAGGACCACCCCGGATGGCATCAGCGGCATCAAACTTATGAACAATGTCGGCAGCAAGCAGAATCCAATTACCCCCAGGGTGCAGATTTGGGGGCCGATCAAGGGTACACTGGAGAAGTACAGACACAGTGCGGTGGAGGCGGTGCCTACAGAGCTAAGCAACAATAGCTGTTGTTCGTGCCCAAATGCGGTGCTGCAGAGGGGAAAAAACGCTCTCAGCCCGGAGGTTGACCAGGCGTGTCCAGGGAGGAGCACCAAGCATCACACGTAGAGCGGTGTTTTGCAATACTTCCAAAGAAAGATGGAGCTGCTCCAAGACTCCAATGAGACATATAGCTCCATAATCCACTATGGAACGGATAGCCTGTGAATAAAACGTCCGTAGGACATTCTACAAGGCACCCAGGTTGCGGTGAGAAAGGGCTCTGAGGGCAGCGATGCAGGTAGCCGCCCGTTCCCTTACATATCAGACATGCCTTGAAAATGTTAGATGACTGTCGAACCATAAACCTAGGTACTGGTGACAGTGAATGATGTCAAGGCGATGACCCCCAAGGAGAAGGGGATGTTCAGGGTGGCGAAGACCGAAAGGCAGGCATTTGGTTTTGTGAAAATTGATTTTTAAGCCAAGCTCACAGCATTTGGTGTGAAGGCTGGAAAGCACAGTTGGTGCCTGGGTGTAGCAGTTCCATCTTGAGAAGACCAGTGCCAAGTCATCCGCATAGCAGAAGAGAGTAACCCCTTGGCCATAGTCAACAGTAAGCAGGTCCTCAACTAGTACATTAAGTAGAAGAGGACTAAGGACACTGCCCTGAGGTGTGCCATTGTCATGTGGGTAAGGGGAGGATACTTTGCCCTGAAGATGGACACAAGCAGCATGGCCGTGGAAGAAGTCTTTCACCCAGGAGAGGAGGCGACCACCCAAGCCCTTCACAGCGAGTGCTGCCAGTACTGCATCCGGGTTGGCAAGTTCAAACGCCTTCTCCAGACTGAGGAAGACAGCCATGCCATGACCACTCCTCAGCTCTCCAAGAAATGAGGCCAGGCAATGCCGAGCACTCCTGCATGGGAGGTAAGCAAAAAACCGGGGATGGAGCGGCCCCAACCTCCAGGCAAGACAAGAGAGGACAAGCCTCTCAGCAGTCTTGGCAATGCAGCTGAGGAGGGAAATTGGCCTCATGGTAGCCAGGTCACGTGGTTTGGGGATGGGGTGAATAATGGCTATCTTCCACGATCCAGGGAGACGCCCTTCTAGCCACAGGCGATTAAACAGATCCAAGATACGAGCCTTCCCTCCCTAGCTGGTGTGAGCCAGGAGGGAGTATAGAAGGCCATCAGGGCCTGGAACTGTATCCTTTCTGCCGCACAATGCCTAATCCAGCTCCATCACAGTAAAGGGGTGGTCCGCAATGTCAGGACAAGAGCAAGCACCTTCAGCAGTGTCCCTGCGGGGCCCGCAAGGCGAGCTTGTAGGTTACTAACAGACTGTGGGAGGTTCATGATGGAAGTATGTGCAGCAAAGTGGGTAGCAAGGCGATCCGGCTCGCCTGCAGGGTCAGGATGTGATGGCGGCCTAGCTGGTCAGGGAAAGGAAACAGACTTGATCCTCGCCCAAGTGCGGAGTGGGAATCAAGTGTCCTACACCACTTCATCCAAACCTTGTCCCAGATGCGACGTTTTTCCTGTGAAACATGTCGCCCCACTGCAGCCAGGTATCGCCTGGTTGGAGAGGAAGGCTGCCGATGGTAGGTTTTATGGGCTGTGTTAAGACGATGATTCAGCTCCTGGACTCGCTCGTCATAGAACCAATAGTCCTTGACGAAAACCGTGGGGCGCTTGGTGAGGGGAATACTGGCTGCAGCAGCACGACGCAAGGCATGGGCGACCTGCTCAGTGTGATCCTCAAGGGAATGCGGGGGAACAACATTGTTTAAGGCGACCTCAACAGCTCGTGCATACTCAGGCCAGTGTGCATGTCGTAAGTCCCAGCGCGGTGGAGGTGGCGGAGAAGGTGGAAGAGGAGCCGCCGGCAACTCCATCACCACAATGAAGTGATCACTGGTGAGGAATGGGTGTAGGGACCACGTCGACACACTAGCAAGAGGCGCAGAGACAAGGGAGAGGTCGAGCCTGCCGCCTCTTATATGCATAGGCTCGGACAAGTTGTTCAATAAAGAGACCCCCCGGAGTTTCCTCGAGGGGGAGGCGGTGGCTGAATCGGTAGAGAGGCGGCTTGCAGTCCTAATGGACCCAGGATCGAATCCCGGCTGGGGCAGGGAACAGTTTAAGGATTTGAATTTCCTAAAAAGCAGACTTTCCTGATCTACCAGATGACCCGCCGACATGTCGTAAAAGTACCCCCGCTAATACCAGTACACCAGTCCTGCATGGGACAGCCCTAGCATGTATTCAATATGGACGGTGGGTGTTAGCGCCGAAGTGGTGACATGTGGAGGTGTAGGAGGACTACTGGGCCTTGGGATAGGCCACTGCCCCCAAGAAATAGGCCCTGAGCCTTTGCCCAGAGTCGGACACGTAAAAAAAAAAAAAAAAAAAAAAAACATGTTGCCCTGCCCCATTTGCTGAGAGGGGTGAGGAGAGGACAAGATGGTGGGCGTTAAAGTCTCCCCCTATAAGGGTGGCCTCAGCTGCAGCATGATGTTGGAGCTCACCAACGTCTAAGGTTCCACCGTGGCCCTTATAAATGTTGTAAACGGTCAAGGAGGTCATGGTGAGCTGCAAAACGATTCCTTGAACCTCATCACCCTCGCCGCAGTAGATAGGAGGGTTACACTCAATGCAGAGGATGCGATCCCTAACCAGGATGGCACACCCCTGCGTATCAACTGGGACCCTAGGGAGGAAAAAGCCAGTTTACCCTCGGAGCCTAAAAGTAGAGCTGTGGGGAAGGAGTGTCTCCTGTAAAATGAAGACATGACTATCCTCCCGGATAGCCACCTCCTGGAGGTGAGGGAGCTTACTCCATGCTCCTACACAGATCCACTGAAGGACTCGGAGGCAGCCAGCGTCTTCTGAGATCGTGGAAGGTGAATGGTCTCCTGCGGGAGTCCGGGAGTCTTTCCCTCTTCCTCTACCACTGCTGTGACTGGAGCTGGCCATGATAGATTTGTGGTATGTCACAATGCTGACAATCTGCCTCTACCACTGCTGAGGCTGGAGTCGCCGCCGGTGAGTTGGTTGCCGAGGCTGGCACTCTTCCCCTACCCTTTCTGAAGCTTGTGTTGGCCTCTTGCATTGCTGAGGCTGGATTCGGTCATGGCGAATGGGTGGCAGGTCCACGAGTTCGGGGGAGCCGCACAGGAACGGGAGGTGCCTTGGTCATTACTGAGGGGTCGGGAGACAAAGTACGAGGAGTAGGGGGAAAGGAGCAAAGCTGTCGCTTTGCCTTCACTACGTCCGTGAGGATTTGGTAGACAGTGGCCACCAGGGGCGTAGTGTCGACACTAATGCCAAGCATTGTCTCCAGCATTTGAGCAAAGCTCAGGGCAATTTCCTTTCCAAAACGATGCAGGTTCTTTACAGTGAAGAGAACCTGGGGAGTGCTCAGAGTGTGAGTTGGTACGCGAGCAGATATTTCGATCAGTTGTGGGACTGTGGTTGGAGGCGGGTGGTGAACCTCCGCAGTCACGGTCTGACGAGATGGAGCGGATGGTAGAGGTGGAAAATCGTTCACCTCTAGAGGTGGGGGAGGAGGCACTGTAGGTGCATGGTGGTGCTGGCCCCAGACAAAGGTCCCTGGAGGTGCAGGTCTGGAACTGTCTGCTTACTGCTGCTGAACCCAGGCTACCTGGCATTCCTGGCCCTGCTGGACGTGTGCAGCTTTTGTGGGGCAGCTGGGGTGCCATGCATCATGTGGGCTAGAGCAGTTGAGGCAACGGGAGGTGACTGCCTTTTTGGCTTTGAATTTCGCTAGACAGCACTCTATATCGTGAGGGCCACTGCATATCCTGCAAACGACAGGCCTGTTGCAGGTGGCTGTGTGGTGTCTGTATCTCTGACACCTGTAGCAATGGAGAGATTCAGTGGTATATGGGTGAATATAATAAGTGCCCCAGTTCCCTAGGTGGAGAGAGGGCAGTAGAGGACCACGCAGAGTTATTAGGATCTGGCGAGTCTCCTCCCTGGTGCGCATCCTCTGACACCGTACAGCTTCTTCCACCTGAGGGTGACGCAAAAGGAGATCGACTGGCATCCTTAGGGGATATCCCATGACAATTGCCTTGGTTGACCTCTTCCCTGGTGTGAGCTCCACCAGTCTCATGGGGTTGGACTCGTCCTGGGCTGCCGCCTTCAGAAGATAGTACGTGGCCTTGTCCTTTGGGACTAAGATGGACCTCCCATCTTTGCCTATAATGTTGGTGGTCCTCAGTTCTGGCAGGCTGCGTTCTAAAGCTGCGACAGCATCGTAACTCGTCTCGTGTCCGTCCTGGGGAGGCATACAGAAGGCCGGGTATGATGAACGGGGTGAAGTGGGCACAGCCACAGTTACTGAAGGTCGAGCGGCAAGAGGTCGCCTGCGAGGAGCCCTGGAGCATGTTGCTGTTGTGGCATCGTTTCCCTGCTCACGGCATCTTGACTTTTTATTGCTGACCAAGGTGAAGCCATCACCATCAGGACAAGCAGGAGTTGCAGCAGAGGGCGCAAGTGGGAGAGCAGGAATGTCAGCATCCATAGTCATCCACTCGTGGAGGCAAGCTGATTTTGCTGGCCGAGTTTTGGAAGGGGAGGCGCAGGTGGCAAACCAAGACAGAGGGCCAGGGGCAGGAGCCGAGGCAGCAGGCAGGGAGGGGCATGTATCTACTGGAGCAGAGGAGTGAGAGCTGGAGGTGGAGCAGCATCTCTCCCTCTTACTCCCCTTAGCACTACAAGGCCTAGCAGAACCCATGCATGGGGCTGAGGTCATGGGATGCGAGAAGGACCTGAAGATCGGATACTAGGAGAAGCCTCCATGACTAAAGGCAAGCAGACTAACAGCGGAACAGACTACACACACACTCTGGACTCACACAGACAGCACACACTCACTCACTCAAAAACAATAACAAAAACAGCCAATTCGTTATAATGACGGGCGCCTATCCTCCCCACCCTCTAAAGGGCGCCGTAGGAGACCCATCACTTCCCCGTGAGGGACTTCCCTACTCTATCAGAGCCACCCTCACTGCCTCCTTTAACCAGGCCCTAATGGTCCCCCCTCATGGAAGTGCCCTAACGGCACCCCTTCAGGGTTTGGCTTCATAGTACAGTAAGGGACACTATCAGCTGGCCAAACACACACACACACACACACACACACACACACACACACACACACACACACACACATGCAAACACACACTCACACAAATGCAGAGTCAGACAGCACTCTACTCTTCTGAGACAGAGTCCCAGTAAAAGTAGGAAAACACAAAGTATTCCCACTCAGTGAAAATGTCTAAGTGCCAAAGTTGGCAAAAACGGTAAAAAACAGACGGGCCAGAGGTCTTGACTGCACGGTGGCTGGTCAGGGAATGGAAAAACATACTTCTCAGCCATAATATAGTAGTAATAACTGATGACCTTATGACCTACATAATATACCCATACGGACATCAGAAACTGCAGTTCCGTAGCTGTTGAGAATTGGACCCAAGTTAATGGTTCTGATTATTTCAAATAATCCCAAGAATAACCCTAAGTTTCTCACACGAACTTCTGGGGACACCTAGTGTATTATTTATGACACCCTAATATCCTCGTATATGTAATTGTTGATATAATATATAGTGATATTGAGAGGACATAAACTACATAGAAGTTATTGTTAAACTATGAAATCGGTGATGTCATTTTAGTTAACTGTAAACAGATGAATGCATTCAACCTAAAAAGTCCTCTCTTACTGATAAGGTTATTTAAAGTAATATCCTACTACTGAAAACTATGATGCATTATCATGGGTGTGAGGCACCCGGCACCCATGACATCGTTACAGTTACATAGGGAAGCAGATGTCCGAGTTGCCTGTGAGCTCCAATGCCTTCACCCGGTAGGCAGTTGTGGAGGAGAATGTTACGCCCATCCTACTCTGACAGCTGGTTTCTGCTGTAGGGGGCCAGTCGGGTACATGACACTCATGGTTGGTGAAACACAGATTCATTAACCCTAAAGGAAACAGAGTAGGTGGGGGATGGTCATCTCTTCCAAAGTGGCCCAAAGGACTCACAGAAGGATGTGATAGGAGTTTAGAAGACATTGGACAGTTATGTAATTGTTTTGTGAATCGGCTGGAAACTTGTAAAAAAAAATCGTTTTTAGACATATGATTCAGTACTTGATTTACATAGGAAATAAATTTTGATTTTCAGTTCCCTATAATGTCAAATTCAAGTACAAAGATACATGTTCCTATGTATAATTTTATATGAATAAAAGTTTGTATTTAGTTTTTTTTTTTTTTTTTTTTTCCAGTACCGGGTTTGAACCACCCATGGATAGTGCTGGTGTGACAAAAACATAAGGTTAGTGTTACAGGGTTAAGATCTTCCAGGCATTCTAAACATAATGTAAAAAGAAGTAATCATAGTGTAGTAGTTGGTATGGTAGACAACTGTTCCATCACTAGATCTCTATACCTTTGAAGCCAGTGACATACTTTTCATTTTAAACAAAGTTAAAAAAAAAAAAAAAGATCTGGGAGAACTTCTAGCGGCACAAGGGTTAGTGAAGGGTGTATCTAACACCTTCAGTCCGAAGTGGTGTCGCTAAAACTGAGTAAAACCATTTGGAAATAGCAAGAATAGCATGAAATATGTCCTTGGTTTGAAGGGGTTATATTAAGAACTTTCCCGAGAATAACTGGCATGCAACAGATTGACGAAACACTTATAATGATCTACTCGGAAGTCATCTGAATGTGATACTCGTACGGTGTAAGATTTTTTTCTAACCAAGTTTTTATGCAGACTTCATACTTGGGCTTTCACGCTAACTCCATAAAAATGTTAACATATCGTGCAAATCGTTGCTACATCACGTTTTTCATTCCATAATAATGCTGTGCAGCATTGACAAGCCCACGCATACCGTGTGGCATTGGGAAAAAAAAAACGGATAAATGTATAATAGAGGAGGAATGCAGTGGCTCGAATGTCATAGAGCAAAAGGAAAAAAAAAAACGCTGGCTAAAAATGTATTTTCAGCTCTTATTTGTGCTTTTGCGAGGAGAAACTGAAATCAAGTAAGTTTTTCTCTCTCTTGAATGAGGCAAATTTCCACGGTATTCTTTTCACATTTTCAGTAAAGTTTTGCATGGTTAGGTTCTTAGCTAAAACAACGTCAGTATAGTCAGTCGTACTATTATAAGACAATTTATTTCAGATTAGTAACGTGCCACTGTAGTGAAAGAGTTTATAGAGGTCTCATTTAACCTCTCATGCTTAAAAATCTCTCTCTCTCTCTCTCTCTCTCTCTCTCTCTCTCTCTCTCTCTCTCTCTCTCTCTCTCTCTCTCTCAGAACTACGTGATATAAGCTCCCCAGCACATAAACTTGGGTACTTTGAGATTAAAAATAATCAGTACTGGCGTAACTCCACTAGCACTACAATGAGAAAGTTTCTTCTCTGCTGGAAGGCAGTTTTCCTCCAATGTTATGTTAGTATGTGTCTGTAATTCTTGAACGAACACAGTAAATATAATGTGGGAATTATACCACCATTTCCGAATCATGGTATAATCTTAACACCTCAAATTCGTTGACGCTGAATGTTTATTAAAACCTTCTTGCAGTTGTATTCATGTTAAGATACTGCTTTTGAACTGGAAAGGTAATAACCTTCCTTAACCTTTCAGTACGAGATGTCTTCCGTAAACTGGAAAAGTTCTTTTGGAGGTAGGCAAATATAAACCTACATTATACCTCCCACTGATTCCGTGATTAAAGAAATGCAGTTACTGAATGGAATCATTATACCCAGATACCTAAATAAATTTTTTTTATTTGCTAACTAAGATTCTTCCCTTGAACTGTTCATTAACCATCCATAACCAGAAACCTTAAACTCAGAGAGGCTGGCTACATAAGAATAACATCTATGTCACCCTGCCCTCCACCATTAGGTCCCACTCACTTCAACTCACACCATCCTCACTGATATACTTCATCCATATTCCTCCATCTTATCCTCTGTCTACCTCTCCCCCTCCCCTCGTCCACCTCGTTCGCATTCACTCCTCTAACCAATCTTTCATTCTTCATTCTCATCGCATAGATTACCCGTTTCAAGGTCCTTTTCAAACACTTTTCAGCACATACACATTAACACTACACCACTTCTTTACTTCTTCACGACATTATGAGATCTGTGAGTCTATTTCTAAATGACATAGGAGGCTTTGTAACACACTTTTCTTAACGATTTAATCCTCTTATTACACTTACAGCGTTAACGTGTATGTTACCATCTGTCTATCTATCTATTGCCAGACGCCTTAATCCTGTAAAAAGTGGCCACAAACAAATCACCTCCATGTCGCCCTGTCCACCGCTATTTCACTGCCCTGCTCCCAGCTCACATCCATTTCTCTCACATACCTCTCCACTCCATCCCTCCATCTTATCCTTGGTCTCCCCCTCCCTCTCTCCCCCTCCATCTCACTCATATACACTCTCCTCGTCAGTCTCTCACTCTCCATCCTCTCTACATGGCCAAATAATGCATGTTACATTATATATAAATTCATATAAATACCGTGTGTGTGTGTGTAAATATATATATATATATATAATGTGTCCGACTCTGGGCATAGGCTTCACAGCCTGCTCTCAAGGCCCAGTAGTCATCCTACAGTACATACCATACACCTCTCTACATGTCACCACTTCGGCGCTAACACCCACCGTTCATACTGATTACATGCTAGGGCTGTCTCACACAGGACTGGTGTATTGGTATTAGCGGGGGTATTTTTACGACATGTCGGCGGGTCATCTGGGAGATCAGTACAGTCTGATTTCATGAAATTTAAATCCTTAAACTGTTCCCTGTCCCAGCGGGGATTTGAACCTGGGTCCTGTAGGACTGCAGGCCACATCTCTACCGATTGAGCCACCGCCTTCCCCTATATATATATATATATATATATATATATATATATATATATATATATATATATATATATATATATGCAAGGAATAAGGAACCAAAGGCCATGAGCCCACAATAACAGTTCCCTCCATGAAAAAAACAAAATACAATAGAAAGCCAAATTCAAGATCCAATCATTTTGATATTCCTGGACACACTGCGTTTGAAAGACTGGAGAATATAGGCAGCAGGAAATACAGACAGAGGGAGACAGTTCCAGAGTTGACCTGTTGCATAAATGAAGAACTGGGAGTAACGGTTAACTATTGCATTAGAGAGTTGGACAGAAAAGGGATGAAAGTTTGCTGCTAGACGGGTGCTATGCGCCCGTCGTAGAGGTGGAGGAATGCATGCAGACAGTTCAGAGGAGCAGTGGCCATTAAAGTAGCGACAGAAAAGAGATAAAGATGCAACAGTGCAGTGAAGAGACAGAGGTTGAAGGGAGTCAGTAAGTGGAGGAGAGCTAATGAGACGAAAAGCCTTTGACTCCACTCTATTGAGAGGAGCTGTATGTGGGGAGCCTCCCCACACATGAGAGTTGTACTCCACACAGGGGCGGATAAAACCCCTGTATAGTATCAACACTTGTGCAGCAGTAAAGAAAGAACGGAGTCGGCTTAGCACACCTGATCTCTTGGAAGCAGATTTTACAAGAGATGTAAAATGATCTTTCCAAGATAAGTCCCGAGTAAATGAAACTGCAAGCATGTTCAAGGATGATGCAGGATTAAGCTGAATGTTATTAAACATTAGTGGGTATACCTATGGAAGATTTTCCCAGGTTGATAGGTGTAAGAACTGAGTCTTAGATGCATTAAAAACAACCATATTATTTTTACCCCAGTCAGAGATACGAGCCAAGTCAGACATTAGGTGTGCCATAGCCTCATCCCTTGTTTGTTGAAGTAAATACTGAGATGGGCGTTGCGGGAACCGAATGGAAAGGTGAAAGATGGAGGCATCAGCGTATGAGTGGATAGGGTTAGATGTACATCTTAGAAGGTCATTGATGAATAAAAGTAAGAGAGTTGGTGATAGGACAGAGCCCTGAGGAACACCGCTGTTTATAGATCTAGGAGAAGAACGATGACCGTCTACAACAGCGGCTATACAACGACCAGAAAAAAAGCTAGCAATGAAGGCACAGATAGAAGGATAGAAACCATAAGAGGGCAGTTTGGAAATTAAAGATTTATGCCAGACTCGATCGAAAGCCTTTGAGATGTCAAGTGCAATGGCAAAGCTCTCACCAAAGTCCCGAAAGAAGGATGACCAGGAGACTGAAAAGTAGGTGAGAAGATCGTCAATGGAGCGTCCCTGACGGAACCCGTACTGACGATCAGAAAGAAGGTTGTGATAGGAAAGATGCCTTAAAATTTTTCTATTGAGAATTGACTCGAAAACCATTGAAATACAGGACGTTAACCTGCGGCATCCCGTCGACGTGAATTAACGTCCACATATTTTGTCACTGCCAATCCCGTCGACGTACATAAACGTGAATCAATTGCAAGGTCCCTAATTTGCACAATTTTCAATTTTCGAGAGTGATTTTTGGCACGTATACACGGGACACCTTCCTCTACAAGATGCCAGGCAGGGACAATGCCTTACCCAGCATGACCTCCTCCCCCCCCTGCATGCCCTTTTCTCAGCAATTCACCTGTTATCAGTGACCTGACCAGTAAAACCATGTCATGCCACGGAACGAAATTCAGGGCCAGAGTGATTCCCCAATCAATGACAATGTGGAGGACAAACATTAAAGGAAGAAACAGTCAGAAATAATGATCAGGTAATGTGGCAAAAAGTCAGGAATGGTGATGAGTTAATGAGTGAAACAATGCTTATAATGCCTATATTACCGTTTGAAAACCAACATACTCTCGTACAACATATAAATTCCAACCAAATAAATAAATAAATACCGTTTATGAGTGGCGTGGAATAGTTATCCTCCCATAAAACTCGTTTTCTTTGCAGCCAGCCTGATAGAAAACCCTGTAAGGTAAGGAGGTACTCCTACCTGGATCGAGTATTTTAAACCTCAGGTGAGCTATTTCTCTACGAATTTTCGATGTTTCTCACCAAAAGCGGAGGTTTGAGCCAAAAAAAAAAAAATCCAAAAATGGTCGGGATTGGGGGAAGTCAGTGGTGGATAAGTGGTCGGGATGGGGTGGGTTAAAGCAATTGGACGATAGTTGGAGGGTTGGGAGTGGTCACCCTTCTTTGGGACTGGCTGAATGAGAGCAAACTTCCATCAAGAAGGAAAGGTACAAGTTGACAGACAAAGGCAAAAGAGTTTGCCTAGGCAGGGTGTAAGCACAGAAGCACAGTTCTTGAGAACAACAGGAGGAACTCCATCAGGCCCATATGCCTTGTTAGTACTGAGGCCAGTGATGGCAGAAAATGCATCAGCTGAAGAAATTTTAATGTCAGCCATGAGGAAGTCAGAGGGGGGAAGTGATGGAGGAACAGTACCAGAATCGTCTAAGGTGGAATTGGAGGAGAAAGTCTGTGCGAAGAGATCTGCTTTATCAGTAGAAGAAATAGCTACAGAACCATCAGAGTAGAAAAGACAAAGGAAGGATGATAAGGTAAAGTTGTTAGAAATGTTTGTGGCAAGGTGCCAGAAGGAGCGGGAAGAATTCGAGTTGGAGAGTTGAGAGCATTTTGTACGAATGAAATTATTTTTACCAGAGCAAAGAGCAGACTTAGCACGATTCCAAGCAGAAATGTAAAGATGATGTGATCCAGGGATGGGTTGGCTCTGGTACCTTTTGTAGGCCCTCCTCATTGCGGACAGCATTAGAACAAGCGTGATTAAACTAAGGCTTTCTTGTGTTAGACAAAGGATACGAGAAAGGAATGTATGCTTCCATGCCCAAGAAAATATAGATATATATATTGTTACATAGCCTATGATTTCATCATCCTTTGTGTAATTTTAACGCACAGTTGCTGCATGTTTGATCACGAGCGTGTTCTGCCTCAGTCACCCCCTTCTACCGTTATAGTAGAGTAAGTCGTTCTCTCTGTTGTCCAGAGCGGGATTGTCAACTCTATGTCCCCATGGCTTCATTTGCGCGTCCTTATTACAAGTTGTATCAAGCTCTCCTGGCTCCTATATAATGAGCTCAGTCTCTGCATCATTGCCACTTAGATCTGCTCCTCATTTTGTTCACATCTCTGTCCTCCCCTGTACAGATATTATTATTGTGAGTGCTCAAGAAATCTCCAACCATCTAGCAGCTGTGTGTAATTTGAGTATAACTGTTGTTGCATTTTTTCTTGTACTGTATAGCATAAGTTTAATTTGTAGGCCTAGTGAAGTTTTTGTAATTCGTGTGGGGTTCTTTATGTCAGTCATTTTTTATAATAGTTTGTATCTGTAATTATTTATCTGGCATTCACTGAGTATTATCTGGTATCTCATTTTATCAGGGCTGACTTAGATAAATTTACTCTTGCTAATTTCGTGTTAGTAGAGGCTATTGCAGTTGACCATATATTTAACCTGTTTATTTGCCATTACATTGTCCTTATGAGTCCTGAATGTTTTGTTGTTAATTTAAGCATTAAACTTTAACTTGTAATTTTACCTAACTCTTTTGTTTTGAACCTGGAACTTTACGGGACAGTAGTGACTCTTCGTATTCTCACTTAAAGTGTACATTATCTTTCTCTGTTTCGTAACATAAATTTGGCGACCTCATATCAGGATATTCAGGATATTATCATAAGGATATTGCTTGATATTTTGTGACTGTTACTTATTCATGATGTCTACTATTACTACACTTGATGAAGCCAAAGATTTTTTGTCAAATGTGCAAACAGTGTGTGATATAGAAAACAGAACAAAGAATGAACTTAAGCTTGTTGCTCAACAATTGGGAATTGCTGTTCGCTCTCATCATTCTAAAGATCAAATTGTTGACATGATTAATGAAAGCTTGTTTAATGTAACTCCTCCAAATGAGCAAACGCAGATTGAATTAGCTAAGTTACAGCTAGCCCTGCAGGAGGCTAAGGCTAAGGAGGCGGAGTCTCGTGTGAAGGAAGCTGAATTTCAGGCAAAAGCTAAGGAGGCTGAGGCACAAGTTGAAATTGCTAGGATTCAGGCAGACCATGAGTATCGCATGAAACAAGGTGGAACTGGATCATCTAGCTCTGATGGTTTTGATGTGGCTAAAAATGTTAAACTTGTCCCTCCTTTTAATGAATCTGATTTAACAAAGTATTTTCAGTTGTTTGAGAGGGTAGCTACAGGTTTTAATTGGCCCAAAAAGTATTGGCCAGTACTCCTTCAAACTGTTCTCACTAGTAAAGCTCAAGTAACTTATGCATCTTTGCCTCAGGATCAGTCTGATAATTATGATGTAGTTAAGAGCTTGATTCTTAAGGCCTATGAGCTTGTTCCTGAAGCCTATAGAGTAAAATTTAGGACAACTTACAAGCAAGATAAGCAATCCCATGTTGAGTATGCAAAAATCAAAGAAGATTTGTTAGAGCAGTGGTTAAATTCTAAGAATGTGAATTCTGATTTTGGTAAATTTAAGCAGATGATTTTGCTGGAGGATTTCAAAAGGTGTATTAGTAAAGATGTAAGCCTATATCTTGATGAGAAAAGAATAGATAATTTGTCTGATGCTGCAGTTTTAGCTGATGAGTATGTTCTCACTCACAAGAGATATTCTAGAGAAAAAGGGAAAGCTGAGAGTAAGTACGTTGCCTCTACTCAGAGTACAGGTAACAGGAAAGAGAATAAGGATGATGTTTCTCAGGAAGTAAATACCAGCTTCACCTCTAGATTTCAGAAAAGTAAATGTACTTATTGTAGTAAGCTTGGTCATACTACGGAGAGATGTTTCAGGAGACAGCGTGATGTGAACAAAAAGGAGTCTTTAAATATTCAGTCAATTGGTCTAGTGTCCACTCTTGAGAGTTCCCAGAATTCTTTAACTGAGTTAACTGAACCTGCTTTGAGGGGTAACTTAAATTCTCATGATGGAGCTCCTCTTTTGAGCAGTAACGTGGGTGACACTCTCAAGAGTTCATGTGCTAATTTCCTGTCTGATGGTTTTGTCAGTCCTCTGGACAGTAATGACAGGAAATCAGTTAAAATATATCGTGATACAGGTGCTTGCCAATCCCTTATGCTGACCAGTGTTCTAGGCTCTAATTTTAATTCCTCTGATGAAACTGTAATCTTACAAGGTGTAGGGAATAATTACTTCTCTGTTCCTCTGTGCAGAGTGAATTTAGAGTCTGGTTTTGTTAATGGTTCTGTTATGGTTGGGTTGGTTGAGACACTCCCAATGTCAGGTGTAACTTTCTTACTTGGAAATGATATTGGTGGAAGTCAAGTGTGTCCAGCTCCTCAGTTGTCTAGTGAGCCAGTGGCTGCATCCCAGGATTGTGATGTCCCTGATGTGTTCCCTGCATGTGCTGTCACTAGGGCTAAGTCTAAAGTTACTGGTGATTTAGAGGATAATCATGATGATGATGTTATCCTAGCTGACACTTTTCTTGCTAATTTGGACCACTCACCAGATGAGGCAGTACCCCGTAGTGTTGATAATTTGTCTCGTCAAGAGTTGGTTGAGTTGCAGGTTGCTGACCCTGAGTTGAAAGGTCTAGCTAACTCTGCTTGCAGTGAGGAAGAGTCAGCTGGTGCTTCTACTTGTTATTATGTAAAGTCAGGAGTACTTATGAGGAAGTGGAGACCCCCAACAGCATCAGCCGACTGTGAATGGGAGGTTGTACATCAAGTTGTCATCCCTCGTGTTTGTAGGCAGGATATCATTAGAGTGGCTCATGATTCCAGTTTGGCAGGACACCTTGGAGTGAGGAAGACTGTGGCACGCATTTTGAAACACTTCTACTGGCCAGGTATCTTCAGGGATGTTTCCTGGTATTGTAAGTCTTGTCACACCTGTCAAGTTGTGGGGAAGTGTAATCAGACCGAAAAGGTTGCACCTCTAGTTCCCATTCCTCCTTTTGAGGCGCTTTTCACCCGTGTGTTGGTGGATATTGTGGGCCCTCTTCCTAAGGCTTCTTCAGGATTTTCTTATGTGTTGACCATGATTGATATGGCTACTCGTTATCCTGAAGCCATTCCACTTAGAAATATCTCAGCAAAGAACGTGGTTAAGGAAATGCTAGGGTTCTTCACAAAGTTTGGTCTGCCCAAGGAGGTACAGTCAGACCGGGGAAGTAATTTCATGTCGAATGTTTTCAAGCAGTCTCTGAAAGAGTTGGGCATCTCCCAGATCACGTCTTCAGCTTACCATCCCCAGACCCAAGGAGCGTTGGAGAGATATCATCAAACACTCAAATCGATGCTCAAGAAATACTGTTTGGAACATCAGAAAGACTGGGATAAAGGTCTTCCATTCGTTGTGTTTGCTGCAAGAGAATCTCCAAATGAATCACTGGGCTTCTCACCTTTTGAACTACTGTTTGGCCATGAAGTAAGAGGACCCCTTAAGCTACTCAAGGAATGCTGGCTGTCGGAGGAAGATGACGTAAACCTGCTGGAGTATGTGATGAAGTTCAAAGAACGGCTGTCCACTGCTTTACAGCTGGCGAGAGAGAATTTAGGAGCTGCTCAGGAGAAGATGAAGACTTGGTATGACAAGAAGTCCAGGTTACGCCACTTTCAGCCAGGAGATCAGGTTTTGATTCTGCTACCAGTTCATGGGCAACCTCTTCAAGCCAAGTTTAGTGGCCCTTATTTCGTGGAGAAGAAACTCAGTGATGTCAGCTATGTCATCGCCACACCAGATCGTAGAAAGAGCAAGCAACTATGTCACATCAACATGCTAAAGTTATATCACAAGCGGGACGAAAATAATCCAGTCTGCACTGTAGCTGTTCCACCCGAGTCTGCAAGTGAAGCTCTCCCATGCAGTATGAGCCTGAGTGATAGTTTGGGGAAGAATCCTGATATCATGAATGATCTCCAGACTAAGCTTTCTCATCTACCACCCAAGGAAAGGCAGGAGTTTTCGGCATTACTGCAGGAGTACCCGCAAGTGTTCCGTGCCACTCCAGGAAGAACCACTGTGTTAATGCATGATGTCGATGTTGGAGACGCAAAGCCAATTAAATTGCCTCCTTACCGTGTGAACCCAGTGAAAGTTCCTCTCATCCAGAAGGAGCTTGGCTACCTGTTGGACCACAAGATGATTGAGCCCTGTCAGAGCGAGTGGAGTTCTCCTGTCACTCTGGTCCCTAAGCCAGGTGGGTCACAGAGGCTTTGCATCGACTACAGACTTGTTAATCAGATAACCAAAACAGACACCCTCTCCCTCGTGTGGAAGATTGCATAGACAAGATCGGAAAGGCTAGGTACATAAGTAAGTTTGATTTGTTAAAGGGATACTGGCAAGTACCTATGACTGAACGTGCTAGGGAGATCTCATGTTTTGTAACACTAGGAAAGGCTTTTGCATGTTCTGTAATGCCGTATGGTATGAAGAATGCACCAGCCACATTTCAGAAGCTCATGAATGTTGTAACAGAGGGTTTGGCAGGGTGTGTTGTTTATATTGATGATGTATTAATCTTCAGTGACAACTGGAAAGATCACCTATGCCATGTCAGTAAATTTCTTGACCGTTTGGTTCATGCTAATCTTGTAGCTAATTTATCAAAGTGTGAGTTTGGTCAAGCTAAAGTTCAGTACCTTGGGTATGTAATTGGTGATGGACATGTTGCACCACCAGGAGCTAAGGTTCAGGTTATAAGTGATCTTCCCAGACCTAAAAGTAGGAAAGAGCTACAAAGATTTTTGGGAATGGTAGGTTATTACAGGAGATTTGTTCTTAACTTTTCTATTCTTGTATCACCACTTACAGACCTACTGAAAAAGGGAGTTGAATTTGTCTGGACCGATAACTGTGAATCCTCTTTCAACAAACTTAAAGCTATTCTATTAAGTCAGCCAGTGCTCGCTACTCCAAATTTTGCTAAGCCTTTTAAGATGGCTGTTGATGCAAGTGATACAGGAGCTGGCGCTGTTTTGCTGCAAGAGGATGATCAGGGTATTGAACATCCTGTATCTTATTACAGTAAGAAGTTCACTCTACCTCAAAAGAACTACTCAACTATTGAGAAAGAGCTTTTGGCCTTGATTTTGGGTTTACAGCATTTTTCATATTATTTGTGTTCTGGTTTTGACCCCATAGTCATTTATACCGATCATAACCCACTGAAATTCCTTAGTAAGTTTAAAGATAAAAATCAGAGATTGACAAGATGGAGTCTACTTCTTCAGGAGTATTCATTAGACATACAACATGTCAAGGGGAAAGAAAATATTATTGCAGATTGCTTATCTAGACTTTAGACATATTGTTTTAGAGTAATAAGAAATTTCCTTTGTAAATTTCTTTTTCTTTGTGGGGAGGTGTTACATAGCCTATGATTTCATCATCCTTTGTGTAATTTTAACGCACAGTTGCTGCATGTTTGATCACGAGCGTGTTCTGCCTCAGTCCCCCCCTTCTACCGTTATAGTAGAGTAAGTCGTTCTCTCTGTTGTCCAGAGCGGGATTGTCAACTCTATGTCCCCATGGCTTCATTTGCGCGTCCTTATTACAAGTTGTATCAAGCTCTCCTGGCTCCTATATAATGAGCTCAGTCTCTGCATCATTGCCACTTAGATCTGCTCCTCATTTTGTTCACATCTCTGTCCTCCCCTGTACAGATATTATTATTGTGAGTGCTCAAGAAATCTCCAACCATCTAGCAGCTGTGTGTAATTTGAGTATAACTGTTGTTGCATTTTTTCTTGTACTGTATAGCATAAGTTTAATTTGTAGGCCTAGTGAAGTTTTTGTAATTCGTGTGGGGTTCTTTATGTCAGTCATTTTTTATAATAGTTTGTTTCTGTAATTATTTATCTGGCATTCACTGAGTATTATCTGGTATCTCATTTTATCAGGGCTGACTTAGATAAATTTACTCTTGCTAATTTCGTGTTAGTAGAGGCTATTGCAGTTGACCATATATTTAACCTGTTTATTTGCCATTACATTGTCCTTATGAGTCCTGAATGTTTTGTTGTTAATTTAAGCATTAAACTTTAACTTGTAATTTTACCTAACTCTTTTGTTTTGAACCTGGAACTTTACGGGACAGTAGTGACTCTTCGTATTCTCACTTAAAGTGTACATTATCTTTCTCTGTTCCGTAACAATATATATATATATATATATATATATATATATATATATATATATATATATATATATATATATATATATATATATAGGTATAAGGTGCTACCCAAAAGATCCAGTAATTTGAAGAGAGGGAGCTAACCGTTTGTAGTTTTGTCTTTCGCCGCTAGGATTAGTCAGCAGCACCCCTTGTGCGTCAGTGTGGCCCCAGCCGTGTCTGTGAGCAGAAGTGTTGTTGAGCTATGTTTACTATTGTAATGTGGTGTGTAGGTGGTTTGGCAGTTTTGCAATGGCAGACCTCACAGAACAAAGAACCTGCATCAAGTTCTGCTTCAAGATCAACAAGACGGCTGCAGCAACTCACCGGTTGCTTCAGCAAGCCTTTGATGACAATGTCATGTCCCAAAGCAGAACATTTTTCTGGTACAAGCGCTTCAAGGAAAGACGAACGTCTGTCGAAAACTATCCGTTCTGGACGACTGTCAACGGCAACAACACGAGAAGTCGTCGGAAATGTTCGTTAGGCTACCCTTGCAGATCAAAGACGAACTATCCATGATGTTTGTGATATCGCTGGACTGTCCTACAGGAGCATGCAATGCATTTTGTCAGATGTGTTGGGCATGAGATGCATCGCTGCAAAATTTGAGCCAAGACTGCTGAGTGACGAGCAGAAGGTACGTTGCATTGCAGTTTACAGGGAGCTCAAGAATCAGGTCAGAGATGATGCCATCTTCATCTCCAAGGTCATAACTATAGTCGTGGTGCACGACTCTGAGGTTGTCATTATCGTACCCTGGCAACTTACCATTCAAAAGTACATCTGATTTCGTATCATATCATACATTAATCATATTATTATGCACTAACATATTATACATGAATATTATTATACACGAAGATATTATACACGAATCACTTGCGTCTCATGTTATACACGAAATGGGACTCAGTTTTGAATGGTAGGTTGCCAGGGTACAATAATGACAACCTTAGAGTCGTGCGCCACGATTATAGTGATGAATCATGGGTTTATGGTCGTGACCCGGAGACAAAGCAGCAGTCATTGCAATGGAAGCCTCCCAATTCACCGAGGCCGAAAAAAGCGTGTCAAGTTTGCAGCAATGTCGTCAATGTTGGTCGTTTTCTTCGATATCCAAGGGACTGTTCACAAGGAATTCATCCCACCCAGCCAGTCTGTCATCAGAAAGTTTTACTGTGAAGTTTTGCAGCATCTGAGGGAGAACATCCGCCGCAAACGTCCAGAGCAGAGGAAGAACAAGGCCTGGGTCCTCCATCATGACAACGCCCCCACCCACACATCAACTGTTGTCCGCAGTTCCAGGCTTCCAGTAACACAGTAGTCATTCCCCACCCACTCTATTTGCCTGAACTTGCCCCATGCAACTTTCTCCTCTTTCCCAAGCTGAAATTACGACTGAAAGGGCGTCGATTTGACTCGATTGAGGAGATCCAGATAGAA
This sequence comes from Coenobita brevimanus, assembly GCF_032717465.1. NCBI lineage: Eukaryota > Metazoa > Arthropoda > Malacostraca > Decapoda > Coenobitidae > Coenobita > Coenobita brevimanus. The sequence continues at coordinate 9,702,015 of NC_136983.1, read as the reverse complement.
TCACAGGAGGTGCTCAAGACCATCACGCCTGAAGCCTTCGAGGGATGCATGGAATCGTGGAAACAACGCTGGGACCACTGTATGCATGCCCAAGGGGACTATTTTGAAGGCGACATTGAGAACTAGGAGGTAATTTATCTTCTTTTCATAAAGTATTCAAATTACTCGAACTTGTGGGTATATATATATATATATATATATATATATATATATATATGGATAGAGAGAGAGAGAAAGAGAGAGAGAGATCTAATATCGACATACTTTCCTTCTATAACATACAAGAGATACTGAAGTGTAATGTGCAGCCTAAATTGCTAAGCAGTAGGTAATACGATGTTAACCGGCACCCGGAGTGCGACCCAAGACGTAAATAATAATATATTTTCCATTAGGACACACACACACACACACACACACACACATATTTCAAAATATCATAAACCTAGAGGATCCCGGTAGCAGTTAGTGCGTGGTGAAGTTAAGGTAATGTCACAATAAGAAAGGTAATAATGGTCATGCCTCTGGTAATTACAATGGGAAAGAATGCCACTACAAGGCAGATAAAAGACAAGATGGAAGTTATGTTGAAAGTGAATGTTATATTCATTGTGGGTAGAGGTTGGTTGCTCGCCTACCTCCCTTCTTTCAACCACTTCAGAACATCCCTCATAAAACGTTTCATTTTGAAACTTCAACGAAGCTTTGTGATATACGACCATCCTGTGATATTAGCGTAATGTTATTCTTGATATATGTTGGTGATTTTAGATTTAGGGAAAACCAGGTGCATATTAAACCCATGTTCAACAAACGTTTTAGTGGAGCTGATGTGGAAAAGAGTTCGCCCATGCCGTGCCTCACCTGCACCACATACACGTGTCCCATCTAGTCCTTTATGGGAAGGCTTTCACGGGATTTACGATCAGGGTGTGTTTTCCTTCCTGCTGAACACTCGGACTTTTAAACGGAATAATTCTTTCCTCGACAGACAGACAGGTAAATAAGAATCGGGTCACACCTGCCTTAGTGGTGGTCGCAGACTCGAGGATTAGTCCTTCTTAGGTTTTTTAATGTTTTATTAATCTTATGATAAGCTATCCAAACTGAAAGATGTTAGATGCAGCCTTCATTCATCCATTTAAAACGAGAAGTGTTTCGTCAACTGGATGAAATGATATAAAGGTAAAAAGAATTTAAACGTCATAGAACCGAATGTGTTGATTAATTCCTTCTGCTGTTTCAGCTCTTCAGCAGGACGTCTTTTTATTATATTATTTTTCCCTCTTAATAATGTTTATCTCCAAATGAGAGTTCTCCAACTGGATAGACTAGATGCATCCTTCATTAACCGTTTCCTTACAAAGGAACCTTTTGAAGTTTAATAAACTCGTTAGGTGATCACCTAATGAAAATGAGAAGTACTGTACGTCATCAGAGTAAAAGAGTTAAAGCACTTTTAGTACTGCGTTTAGTCCTTTCACACCGATGACATATACCTGCATTATCTGTTGTTCTTCCTGTCACCTAATGTTTAATTCAGTTAATGAGAGACTATTTGAACTGGAGGGATCAGATATACTCTTCATTAACATTTTTGATACCAGGGAGTTCTAAAATGATGATGATCATTATCATCATCGTTATGGTTGTTTTCATCATCATGGTCATCATTGTAGTTGTTACCATCATCATTATCATCATCATTAATAGCCTGAGCCAGATCAAGGTGGGACAAAATGCTCTGTCATATATCTGCTCTCTGACTTATTAGCTGCTAACCTGTTACATCCAGACTAGTCAGATCTTCGAATCTGATCTCGGTTTCTCGTTCTCTGTCTACCCCTTCCTCTCACTCCACCAGGATTTGAGTTGCAACTGCATTAGTTTGGCTGTCCATCTATTAACTGTTCAACGAACAACGTCTGGTGGTAATAATTCATGGATCCCTCCATCATCCATCATCTAATCCTCCTTTGCTCCATCAAACGCTTTCGGGCCAAAAAGCTAGCCTACTCCTTCCTCCAAATTGTCCTTCAAATAACCAGGATAAACTAAGTATATGTCGTCTGATTCAAAGGATTAAATCAGAGAAACGTTTTCCATCACTCCTTCAGCACAACCACATCTTATTATTAGTAAGACTGATCCTTCTCCAAACGAAAAAAAGTAGTTAGCGTATGGAAGGCGGTGAGTATGACTTCGAGCAGCAGTGAGTTATGGGGTCGAGCAGTGAGCCGACACCCCCGCCAAAATCAAGGTTCATTGTGTCTAACTTCTCAACTGTGTGGTGGTCCTCGCTCCATTACCCCACTGCCACCGCCATTAACCCCACCTCATTAACCTCACACAACCTGTTAAACCAATCCTTCTCTGATGTCATCCCATTCTCGTCATCCTTGCTTTATCTCACCTCACATCACCCCGTCCTCTCTGACTCTTTCTCTGTATCATAAAGATCTTGCGGTGGTCGTCGGTCACGCATTTCTTGGCATTCTGCAAGTTTTCACAGGATGTGTTATTTATTTTAATTTTCGGCGTCATTAGATATACAGGTTTCTCCACCCTCGCTATATCTCACCGCACCTTACATTCCTTTATCTGTGTCTGTAAGATCTCAGCCACCGTTATTAATTTTGCGTTTCTGTGCCATTAAAAGAGTTATTAATAAACTATTTCCTTCTGTTTTTCTGAAGTGTGGTTAGGTAAGAACTTCTATCAGATGTTATTGGAGTTTGGGTCTATGTTCGTCCTTGCTGTCTTCAAGTGATGTTATTATTTACCTAACATAGGGGTTTACTAATGCCCTCCATTTTTCCACCTTCTCCTTGCCTCGCCTCGCCTCACCTCACATTGGGCTTGTTCCCTGTGTCTTTTTATAAATTCTACATTTAACCTTAACCATCTTATTTTTTTGCAGACTTTGTTCCAGGAAATGGCCGATGATTATATTCAGCAGTGAGAGAGAGAGAGAGAGAGAGATTCCGGTGCATTAATAGAGGTTCTAAATTCTGCAACATGAGATAAACGTCATCAGATTCCCCACACCCTCAGATTTCCACATCTCATCTTGTCTCACATCGCGTTCTTTCTCATTGTGCCTTTAAGATCCCTGGGGTCTTGAAAACACATAGGAATACTATCAAAAGAAACAAGGAACAATCAAAGAGTGCAACATCCGCGCCATCCAGTTGGCCAAAGAGTAAAAAATTTGACTTTATTTTGTGACCTGCATCTTTGATCGATTGCTCTTAAAATCCAATTGCATCATTCTTACATGACTTATTACTTTCCTCAAGTTTGCTCTAAATCAGTTCAAAACTGTTAAGCAAACCTTGACTTTTTTTTTTCCTTTATTTCTTTCATGTCTTACATCTGACCCCTAGTCTGACTTCTGACCTGCTGAGATGAAGACATTATTTCAGGGCTATTCCCAAGCCCCCGTTTAAGGTGGCACCTGCCCAACGATTCTAATGTTGTATGTGTTATAGGGAGTTTACAAGAAACCTCATGGTGCAAGAGGAAGGTGTGAATAAGTGTTGCTTATTTCATGAGTTGACAAGTATACTTAGTTTAGAAATTAGTAAAGACGGCGAGCATATAAATGTGTCAAGCGACAGGTTGAAAGGTTGGGAGACTGAGGCTGGAATGCCGAGGCTAAGGCAGTACATGTAGAGGAAGTAGAAACAGAAGTTTTCGGCAAGGTAGACAGCTTTGAAAGTAGGTTATTTAAGGCTGAACAAAAGTGATTCATTATGATGGCTTCCAGCCAGTGGCGTACACAGAATGTTGAAAAAGGGGGGGGGGGCGGCTCTTCTTTTTTATCTTTTTAACTGTGCAGGCCATGACTTTGGTGAGCGTAGCGAGCCCGTACAGCTGGGGGGTTCGTCGGGGGCGTGGGGCGCTGTAAGCCCTCCCCCGAGAAAATTTTGCATTTTGGCCAATTTTATGATCATTTTGATGCAATATGGATGGATATACGACATAAACAGAGCATCTTCTAAAGTCATTATTAAGTACTCTGTGCCACTGAGTTATGGTTAAGTCTGTTCAATAACCTTACACTGCTAAAGTTCAAATGCTCACCTTCGATCAAACAAACTTACAACTGTAATAAACTAATAACAGTAACATTAAAATTTTTTGATAATTTAATCACTGTATTAGTCTCATTTACAAACATTTAAAGTAAAGACATATCCGACATAATTTTCTTTCTGATAATTCAGCTGAGACAGATGAAGTTGAGCAGTTCTCAGAGCAACCAGTGGATGAAATCAGAAAGTTGTCATTATTGATATATCACTTAATATAATACATAAGCAGTTTATTCAGGTATGCATTATTTAAGCTAGGTTTTAAAACTGTTTTTGTTGTCAGCATATGTAGGTAGGAGGAATTTCAGTAATCTGAGAAAGTATTATTTTAATGTTTTTTAATTTTATATATATATATATATATATATATATATATATATATATATATATATATATATATATATATTGCAAAACGGGGGTGGGGGCATGGCCGCATCCCCCTCCCCCTCGGTACACCACTGCTTCCATTCACAGGAGGATGCAGGGCTAAGGTAAGTAACACTGACTGGAGTGTATCTATTAGGAAAGGTTTCAGGTTCCTGAAGATGAAGCGCAGGATGAGCCTAGCCTCATACTTGTCGTGGATTCACTGATCTCACATTAGGAGAAGGAATTTAGTGCTAAGGATTCTAGGATGATGTGTTTTTGCTTTGCTAAGTGTTGTAAACAGGACATGACTGACAAACTTGATGACTTAGCAACACTTCGGAGGACTCAGTCTTTGCTACTGTGAAAGAGACTAACAATGTAGGCTAGATTCCGGCAGGTCAGAGATAATTAGGAAGTATAGGGATCTAACCAGGAAGTTCAAGACGCGTAGCAGGAAGTTAGCTGCCCGTGGTCTATTACCAACAATTGATGTTGGTTCTGTAGTTCTTGGTAGAATTATGTAAGTCAAAAGTAGGCGGGAAATCCGTGTACAGAGAAAGGTGTGATGTTTGTTGATGTTTGGAACACTTTTAGTCATAAGTTTGTAAGGCAGAGGTGGTCTTCGCCTCAACAGGGTAGGAAAAGCTAGGTTAGGCAGGGTTCTAGGTGACAGTATTAGGCATGCTTGAAGTATAGTAACAGAGAAGTGGGAAGAAGGACAGTTAATGGCACAGGTATTAATAATCCAATCCCTCAGACCAATGTTGGTAAGGCAAGAGAGGTGAGATCAGATGACCGGGAGAAGCAAGTGGATCTGATTTCACCTCAGCTGTAGGTGGACATTCAGGGAATTCGCGGGGAGGATGAGGAGTAACATCGATGACTCGTAGGAGTGTTGCCATATCGAGGAGGATTAAAATGATTAAACAGGGCTAATTTTTGTATGCCTCTCAACCCTATTAGATACAGTGGTACTATGCAATATTTACAAACGCAAGATGTATTATTTCAAAGTCAGATGAATTAATTACTAATGCAATTATTGAAAATCCAGAGATTAGAGAGTATTATGATTACAGAATGATGGTTAAACTCTCGTGACGAGCACCTTATTGGAGAAGTATCGCTACAAAAGTATAATAATTGAAAAATCGCGACTGAACAAAACCTGCAGGGTAATTTTATTATACATTAAAACATAAGTGCAATACAGATAAGTAAAGTAAATGTTGAAACATATAATTTTGTGTCTGTTGAAATTTTCACAAAGAGTAATAAACCCATTCATTTCAATTTGACATACAGATCACTGAAGTCAGACGAGGAATGCGATAAATTATTGTATGATGAAATAAAATAAGTCATAGAATAGAAGGACTGCATTATTTTGATGGACTTGAATAGTCCTAATATTGATTGGAATAATTCTGTGCAGACAGGGAAGGGAACAGGTTCTTAGCACAGAAAGACAATGCATTTTTAAGTCAGACAGTGTATACACCGGTTCGTGATGATATTAAACACTATCTTGCCCTAGCAACAAACACTATTATAATAACTCGTGTGATGTTGGTGAAAATTTTGGCAACAACTATCACATCATCAGACTTCAAATTAACATTAACTGTAAGACTAAGTCAATTTGCTTCTTATTTCCAAACTGAAAAAAAAAAAAAGCTAATTTCGATAATGTGAGAAATGAAACTGCCATCACCAACCGGATTAAGTAATCTCAGGGGAATAACGTCAATGAAATGTGGGAAATATTCAATAACCGATGCTCTCTATCGAACTAAAAAATATATACCGAGAATTTCCTCAAAAAATAATCACCTCAATAAACCATCCTGGATGTCGAAAGAATACTGAAGAAATCATCAGTCGCAAGAGAAGAGCATATAACAGTATAAACGTATAGGAAATCACGCTGACGGTGGCAATGTACGAAAATTATTCGGAAATTAAACAAGACACCGGGGTGAAAATCTCTCGTGATGCAAAGTCAACCCCTAATATATACAGTATATATATATATATATATATATATATATATATATATATATATATATATATATATATATATATATATATATGGAGCCTCTGTGGTACAGTGATAAAGTGTGCGCTTTCGTACACTGAAGAACGAGGGTTCGCGCCCCGCGAGGGTAATAAACTTTAGGAGCATTCTTCTGGTCACGTACTGCTTGGCGGATATCGGGGGTACTGTGGTTCAACCACTATCGCATACTTAGTATGCTTGCACCCAGTAGGCTTGCGCGGGCCGATTACACTTAGTTCACAGACTTGACACACATCCAAAGCCACTAGAACACTACAATTACACTTACAAGCACTTCTCACCCTACGTACAGTCTCTACCAGACAGCCTAAGCCACTTGGTAGAGATACATTGGCTGTATCATCCCCGCTTCGGTAGGGAAAGGCCGGTCCTTCAGTGGACACTCAAACGGCTGATATGAGATGAGAGATGATATATATATATATATATATATATATATATATATATATATATATATATATATATATATATATATAGGTAGACAGATAGCTAGGTAGATAGACAGATAGATAGATAAATAGATTGATTGGTAGATAGGCAGACAGATAGACAGAAAAATTTCTCTGTGTGTGGAGTAAGAAAAATGTAAATGACAGCATAGACCCTCTGCTAAGCTCGGAAGACGATCTCGTTCATGAAAACCAAACTATAGCAACAGTATTGAACGACTCCTTTCACAATTATTCCACAAATATATTCCCATTCTTCGATCACTTTCGCTGAAAAGTTATCATTCATGGAAGTGTTAGGAATTAATGTGCTATGTAATCTTTAGAAAATTTGCTGAAATGTATCAAATGGTCTAGGCCATATTTCCCCTCGCATGCTGCGTGAATGCTGCAGGCAGTTCGCCTATAATTAAAATATTCAGTAAATCATTACCTGAATGAAGAACACCAAATCAATGGAAGCTCGCTAATATATCACTTATCTTTAAAAAGGACGGATAAAATGCGCCACAATTTAATTTGTTCCTTGATAGGTATAATCTTATTAGAGATAATTAGTATGGGTTACGTAATAACAGATAATGTCATAGAAATCTGCTTGAATTTTTCACAGCTATATAGGAACTGTGATGCAAAAATATTGTCCGATGTCATCAACCTGGATTTCGCGAAAGCGTTTGATAAGGTTCCTCATGTAAGACTGCTTAAAAACTGAAAACCCACAGCCTCTCTAACAAAATACTTTTATGGATTACTGATTCGTTAACGAATCGCAAGCGGCGAGTAGTAATAAACAGTGAATCATTAGACCTGCTAGAAGTAATGCAGAATTCCTCAAGGGTCATTTCTGAGAGCGGTTCTTTTCACTATTTGTATCAGCGATCTAGAAAATAAGTTCATTTCTAAGGTATCGAAGTTTGCAGATGGCACTGGCTTTGGAGACAAAGCAATTACGAAAACAGGCTGTGAATCTATGCAAAACGACCTAGATAAGTTATTGAACTGGAGTGAAAAATAGCAAATGAAATTTAATGTAAATAATTGCAAGATGAGAAATACATGAATCATGATTATCGTATGTTATCCCACTGACGAACGTAACGGACGAGAAGTATTTAGGAGTTATTTTCAGTAACGACTCCCCAAAACTCAGAACAGTGTATAGCAGCCAGTAGCAAGGCAAAGTGCTGGCATTATCACAATGAATTTTGATCATGAAATGTTCGATGTACTCTCTAAGCTTTATACGTTATTAATTGGACCACAACTAGAACACTGTGTGCAGCTATGGTCCCCCAATCTTATTATTATAGACGAAGACAGATTCGAAAGAGTGCAGCACAGACCCATAAAAATAATACCATCGCTGCGATATTTAGGCTACCCTACGTAATGTGACTAAAGAAACTTAATGATTTCTCTAAAATCGACGACTCACAAGAGTTTATAATATTTTTAACCGATTCGACGATGTTAGGTGTGATAGTATGTTGGAAATACAGAATGATATAGAGACAAAAAATAATCTAATAAAACTCAAAAGTATGAGGTGCAACATTAATATAGGGGATAATTCTTTAATGAAATACACCATCAGCAACAATAATTAGTACAAAATCTATTGATACACTTAAAACTCGACTACAAATATTTCGAGACTATGTAGGTTGTAACTAATATAGTACTGTTTATTTCCAAGTTCTTGTGTATGCTAAAGACCGTGAGACATTTGCTGAATAACGAGAATATTTGGTGATTGTGTATGCTTTTCTTTAACTGATCTGTAGAATAGGCATTACATTGTGCATAGTAGTTCGTCTTCTGCCTCTTTCTATCTCTAAATTCTAATAAGCACGGTGTTTTGCTATAACTTCCTGCGGTAACCGGATGGTGTGATGAATGGGGGAGAACCCTCCTCTTTTCTCTCCATTTCTCTTATATTTTGGTCAGCTATTATCATAACTAGCATTATTTCTTTTTTCAACTGATAACCTCGTCATGGGACAACAGGCCTCCTATTATCTATACTTCGTATGTATTCCTATGTACTCCATGTGACCATAATACTTGAGTGACTATTCTCAAACCAAATACCTTTTTATTGCCTTACCTTGAAACCTTCAAATAATGACTTGATCTAAATTGGATAAAACCTGTTTAAGATGACCTTGCTGTGCGACCTTGACTTGACCAACTGTTCCCAAAAGCAATAGGTCAACCTCTTGTGTGATCCACAACCCGTCCACCAAGTTTGGCTCATATCACATTAGAAATAATCTGGTAATTTTGTCCACACTCCAACTCATGTGTCGCACATTGACCTTGCCTTGTGATCTCGCCTTTTGACACAATGTTCTAAAATCGAAGCCTCTCGTTCTTGCCTTGTTGTAGACCTTCCCAGATTTGGTCTAAATTGAATAAAAACTGTTTAAGTTGACTCCCGTTGAAACTTCAGCCTGGTGCTGTGATCTTAACTTTTGACCTACTGTTCTAAAAACAAGAAATCAACCTACCGGCTGACAGCCAAATTCTCCTCCAACTTTGGGTCAAATCGGATAGTACCTGTAAATTAGATTGCTTACACACACACACACACACACACACACACACACACACACACACACACACACACACGCACAGAGAGAGAGAGAGAGAGAGAGACCCACATGTTGACTGCAAACAAGGGTGTAAGAACTACTCCTGCAATAAACACAAGTAAGACTTCGAAATCAAGATAGTAATTCCTGTTTTATCCATTGATTCCATTTTTTCTCTCTCTCTCTCTCTCTCTCTCTCTCTCTCTCTCTCTCTCTCTCTCTCTCTCTCTCTCTCTCTCTCTCTCTCTCCAAATCTCAGCCACCATTTGTAATGTAAAGATCATTTCATCCACTTCCTCTTCCTCTTCCATTGTTCATCTCTTTCATCTTCCCTCCTACCTCTTCCTCTCCTCCTCCTGAATTGCCCGTTCCCTTACAGTGTTTTCTCTTCTTTCCTTCCAACTGCCTTCCTTCCTTCCTTCTTGGGTTTTTCATCGCATTTTCCCTTTACCATTCTCTTCTTAATAATTCTCTTTCTTTTTTCATTTCATTATCTATTCTTTCCATTCCATTATATTTACCTCCTTCCCTTTCACTTTCCTTCACTCCTTTACTCTTTGCAGAACCTATCTTTTAGTAAGGAAAATGGGCTGAAAAAATGCTCTAACTAAGGAAAGAATTTGCTAAAAAGTTGAACAGCACAGATGATATATGAATTTTTCTGCTGTCTAAGTCCGATTCATAGACCTCGTGATCTTTTTCAGGAAGAAGAGAAAATCTTAAATAAGAAATATTGAGAGAACATATTACCTGACGTAAAAACTGTGGAGGCGTTATTCTAGGTATTACTATTAAGTAAATGGCAATGCATACTGCAGAACCAGACCTCTCACCTTAGGAATATAATACACAAAAAAATCCACCTTTCTCTTTTTTGACCAAGTACACGAATCGACAAGAGGTGAGGTGATCACTGAGAGAGCATTAAAATTGTGTTTCAGTGGCCGCTCTCTCTCTCTCTCTCTCTCTCTCTCTCTCTCTCTCTCTCTCTCTCTCTCCTCTCTCTTTGTGTGTGTGTGTGTGTGTGTGTGTGTGTGTGTGTGTGTGTGTGTGTGTGTGTGTGTGTGTGTGTGTGTGTGTGTGTGTGTGTGTGTGTGTTATTTGATATAAGGATTGACCTGATGACAAAATACCGGCATAATATAAAGGAACATACACACAGCATCTACCTGTTTAGATGTTGCCAGACGCCTTAATCCCGTAAGGGGCTGCCACAAATAAATAGCCTCCATGCCGCCCTGCTCCCCGCCGTTTCACTGCCCTACCCCCAGCTCACACCCACCTCTCTCATATACCTCTCCACTCCATCCCTCCATCTCATCCTCGGCCTCCCCCTCCCTCTCCCCCCTCCCTCCACCTCATTCACATACACTCTCCTCGTTATTTTCACGCTCGCCATCTTCTCCACATGGCAAACCACCTCCGTGCATTTTTCGTAACATTTTCTATCACATCCACATCCATACAACAATGCTCTTTCACTTCCTCATTTGTCAGTCTGTCTCTCCATGTAACTCCACATGCTCCTCTCAGATAACTCATTTCTCACTCTTAACTTTTGTCCTTCCAACAAGGTCTAAGATTCACTTCCAAACGTTAGACCTGGTATCACAATACAGTACTATCATGCAGCGAATTTATTACTTCTCTGCTCACTTCCCTGTTTCTTATGATTCCTTTCAAAGAACCAGCAACGCTTCTTTCTTGTTGTACCCTTTCATGCACTTCATCCTCCAAACCTCCATCCTTACTCATCGCACTACCCAGGTACTGAAAAGCGATCACATTTTCCATTTCCTCATCATCCAGCCACACTGTACATTCAGTGACTTCATTTCTCTCAAATACCATAACTTTACTCTTCCCTACATTGACCTTTAGATTCAGTTTCATTCACACTCTCCCAAACTCATTCACCAAGCCTTGCAGTTCCCCTGCGTCTTCACTTAACAGTCCAGTATCATCTGCAAACAACAGTACAGGAAGTTTCCAAACTCTGCCCTCAGTCATTAGGGCCACTCCAACATCCACTGCCTGCTTGTATTTCTTTTATAACCCCATTCATATACAGACTGAATAATTATGGAGACAAAACACATCCCTGTTTCGATCCAAGATTCAGAAAACAAAAAAGTCACTCAGTTCACTATCCACACGCACTTCAGTCTTAGCACCAACATACATACTCTGCCCGGCATTCAACAACTTCCCATTTACTTCATATATTCTTAATACTTTCCACTATCCTTGTCTATCCACTCTGTCATATAGTTTCTCTAAATCCATGAAGGCCGCACGCAACTTGTCTTCCTTTTCTAGAAATTTTCATCTAAAAACCTAAGGATGAATATGTAATCTGCACAACCTGTTCCCTCCCCAGAACCTTCCTGCCCTTCTCCAAGTAATTCCTCTGTTATTTCGCAAACTTTGTCAATAAGCATCCTACTATAATTATATTTTTCCTGTTACACTAAGAAGTCAAATGCCCCTATGATTACCACACACTATTTTTTCCCTTTCCCATTCTACAGAGGAAATTATACCTGACTTCCAATCCACAGTCATCGATTCCACATATTCGGATGCATAATGGCAAGTATAAACAAGTACAATATTACGTCAATGTGTGTGTGTGTGTGTGTGTGTGTGTGTGTGTGTGTGTGTGTGTGTGTGTGTGTGTGTGTGTGTGTGTGTGTGTTAGAGAGAGAGAGAGAGAGAGAGAGAGAGAGAGAGAGAGAGAGAGAGAGAGAGAGAAGGACAAGTTATGGTTCACTTTCTGGGCTGTTTATGTATCTTCCAGTCTCCATTACTTCGTGGACGGGAGCCCCAGAAATTCACCAGCTAAAGATAGGAGTGATGCACACTTCATGAGGACATTCTTCGTGCCTCTTAAACCCATAGCTCAGTATGCCTTGAAATCCTTTCATGTCTTCATTTCGAGAGATGTCTCCCAAGGTAAATAAAATCATTCAGTCATGGAAAGAATATTCAGGTTATTAACTAGGTCCCTAAGCAAACCAAAGAATAAAAGAAAATTGTGTGCATGATATGTGTGAAAAATTATATCAGTTGAAATGGTGACGGTCATGGGAGTGAATCGAGGACAAGCTGAAGAAAAAGTAGTAAAATGCATTGATACAGACAGCACTGCTACCCTAAGTCCATAAGGATCTCCAAATAATGCTAATGAAAAGAACGTAAGGGAGATGTCTGGGGAGTGACCCAAAGCTGCGGATGAAAGTTCGTATTGGGCAGAATATCTGTGAGCTTACTCGAGCCTAAAGCTTTGGCCTACATATTTATCTGCAGATTTACAAATTTTGAGGTCCATTTCTGATTGTCAGATTTTGTAAGTTACATCATTACATGTGTTTAATGTATACATTTTTGCTTCTTTTTCCGTACGGTGAATGAACTGTAAATATAAAAATTATATATTTCAAGCACTGTCTCGAGTGAAATGCCTAATAAAACCATTGTGTGGTATAAATATTATGATGATGAAATTGTGTCCGGATTTCGGGCGTGTATGTGTCCAGAGCTGAGTACACGATTGTAAACCTGAGAAAGTGAATCTGTCGAGGCTTGTTGATGGCTGGTCATTGTGTGCTGCTTAACGCGCAATTAATTCCACAACTAAGTCTTCCTTTAACATGTCCCTTGTATATGCACCTGTCAATCTGGTTTATACATGTCTCAGTAATGTTGTACAAGCGCTGTCCTGTTTGTGCACATCTCTGTTATGTTTATGGATGTCTTTGACTTGTCTGTAAACGTTTGTCTTGTTTATGCACGTCTCAGTCTTGTTTATGTACTTCTCAGCTATATTTTTGCCTATCCAGCTCGATATGAACTTGATAGTCCGTTCCCGGAGACCCAGGAGTTCTCCAAAGTGACAAACAACTCCACATATCCCACCACTTCAACGCTAATCCCCACCGTTCATACTGAATACATCATAGGGCTGTCTCAGGGTTGTTCTTTCAGTGTCTCCGTCCCCTTCTCACCCTAGTCACGAAGACCGCTGTCAAATTATTAATGTTAGAGGCACAAAAAAGGGTCATGGTTGGAGAAAGAGTTGAAACTGCTGGCGTGTTCGTGTGTGTGAGAGCTGTAATAAGGGAGTGGTAATCGATGAGTGATGTTTTGTGGTGTGGAGACTGTTTTGGTGGAGGTATGGGGTAGGGGTGTTGTGGTATGTAGTGTGGTAAAGGTATGAGATAAAGGTGTGATATGTGGTGTTGTGATGTGAAGAGGTGTGTTGATATGCTGTGTTTTCTTAGGTTGTGGTGTGGTGTGGTGTTATGTAAATGTGTCCTGTGGCGGTGTGGTGTGCTGGCAGGTGTGATGATTATGTGGTGTACTAGTGTGGTTTGTGCTTTGAGATAAGTTATGAGGAAACAGTGATGCATATGTCGCGGTACCTAGTGTAGGGGAGGTAAGAGGAAAAGGGGTACGATGAAAACGTTGTGGTGGAAAGTGTGTTGTGGTGCTAAAGGTTAATGCTGTAGCGTGGAGGTAGGGAAATATAGGGGTGTGGTGCCATCTGTGATGATGTGTGGTGAGGCGTGTTGGAAGGGGGGATGAAGGACATGGTGCTGGTGGACAGGAAGCTGTGATATGGAGGTGGAAGGATTATGTGTGGAATGGTGTGTGTTGGAAGGCAGTGATGTTAAGAGACATTCATCATGCTGGTTAATTATGTTTTTTTACCATTATTATTAACCATGCTTTTATGCCTGATAACTGTGGCTTGGACAGTAAACTTTGCATCAGCCCATGCTGAGGTGAACTTGGAACTGCTTTGTGCGTCTGTGTAGTGTTGGTGTAGGTTTATGACGGCAATAGTTGTGGGCATTAAGGCGGATGAAAGGAAGGAGAGAGAGAGAGAGAGAGAGAGAGAGAGAGAGAGAGAGAGAGAGAGACGCTAGAAGGGAGAAAGGAAAGAGGAACTGGAGAGGGAAGAGACTAGGAGGAGAGGGAGTGAGGAGTGACTAAAAAGTGAGAGAGGAAAGAGACGGTGAGGATTTCGTTGCGCATTTCTTTTACTGTTCGGGTACAATGGAGTTTGGATTGGATGAGGGATGTGAGTGTGGACAGGGTGAGGCAATTATAAAGGGAAGCAGGATGTAAGGAAGGGAGGGAGTGAGACTTCTGAATTTCTCTTATTGCAGTTTAATGGGAGGATGTGCATAGGATGAGGGATGTGGTCAGGATGATGGAAGATCTGGATAGGATGAGTTAGGGATGAATAGAAGGGTGAATTGGTAATGAGAGAGAGAGAGAGAGAGAGAGAGAGAGAGAGAGAGAGAGAGAGAGAGAGAGAGAGAGAGAGAGAGAGGAATATGTAGAAGGGGGAGACACGAGACTTTTATGATGTTCTGTCATTGTCGAGACTTAAAGTTGGAGAGATGTGGGTAAGATGAAGGATGATGTGGACGTGGTGGGGAAAGAATGAGTAAGCAGGGACTGGTCTGCAAATGGAGGGAAGAATGAAACACTTTTGTTTTAACTTAAAAAGATTCGTTACCCCGTTTCAGCTCAATGGATGAGCAGGTGTTGTCGGGCTGGAAGGGCGATCTGACTGACAACCAAAGAGATTCATTCTTTCATCATGCCATAATTAAAGTTCATCGAATTGTATGCGAAAACGATTCAGTATTCACATCGTGAGAGTGGTCAACTGTCGTCGATGAAAACAGAGCCTGTAGGAGGGAGGTAAATACAGAGCAACTACAGCAGAGACCGAGGATGGAAGGGAGGAGGGAAGCTTGTGAGTTGTCATAGTTGTCGTGTGTGATTCGTAACTATACTCACCAAACCTACGTTTAGAATGTAGTGATGAAAAGATATGAAGTAGGTAACATGAAGTTTTGCGTAATGCAAAACATCTACGACTCAGAACCATATTTTGGGTGCATTGTCATACATGCTAGTGCTATAACACCTAGACTTCCTCTAGTATCAGCAGTCAGATTCTGACGTATGGCACAGCTTTTTGCAACCCACATTTATGTCACTGTTAGAGTCAGGGAGTAACTTGATTCCTGAATGCGAGTGACAAGAAAAACTACAGCACCAGTAGTAATAAATAAATAAATAAATATACTCATACTTTCACCTCTAACGTACCAATTAAAGTGAGTTTTAATTTTCAGGGGATATTCCTGCATTCTATATCATTTTTTTTAGGCTTTATAAAAACGCATTGGAAGTATGTGGGATTATTTCACTGTGATGAAGTTGGAGATTTTTCTTACCTTGCACTGACACATCTCTGGTGTTTAGTTTTTGTTAATAAAACAGACTGCTAATCATTTCGCTGCCATGGACAATGAAACCTCATACGGTTTGCACAACTGTAATATTCTATTTCATTTACACCTGACGATTCTGTTCAGCTGACAGTGAGTGACAGAAACCTGAGAGTGTTAATATTTTTTTTTGGCGAAATACAACAGAAACCTACAGACTACGCAAAACCTACATTTGTACCTCTACACCGACTGGGAAGGTACGCGCAGTACATGTTTGTTTTCCTTCCACGGGAAACTAATTCTGTTGAAATAAGATTATCATTGTTTAACTTTACCATAACTACAGTAGTTTAACAGCAGACGGGTAGCACGTGATGCGGGGATGGGGGGGATAATGGGGGTCGGGGGAGTATGGGGTATTAAGGGTAGGAGGGATGTGGTAGGGGAAAATGGGGGTTTCTAAAATCATTTTTTTTTTTTTTTTATCGAGGACAAAATGCACTTGACAGAGTGGTGATGATTGACTGAAAGCAACATATATCTGACGGAGAAATTTGAGTTAGTAAATAAGTTTCGATTCACATTACCTGGTATTTTATTTGAAATACAACGATGTTATTCGGACATGTTGCGTTCAGCCAATCATCATCAACCTGTCAAGTGCATCTTCCCATCGATTTAAAAAAAAATGAGTACAGTAATTACCTCCGCCAAAGAAGTTGGAGGAGGTTACATATTCGCCTGTGTTTGTTGCTAACCGGAAACGAAAGATTCGGCACGCATGTTGGTCAGTTCCGTATGTTTGTCTGTACTCTACAGGTCACAATATTGCGCCAAATGTTCTGAAAAAAATAATCAGAAGGTAGATGTCCATAAACCCTGGAAGTCTATTGTTTTTCATCAAAATCGGTCAAAGCCCTGGGCTGGGTGGGGGATTGAATTCCTATCTTTAACCCGGGACAAATCTTCAAAAATTCGTATCTCCGTCAATTCTCATCGGATCTTTATGAAATTGTATAGACATATAGAGGGTGGGAGTGTCTAACGACAGACACAATAAGATCCATCTGGCAAGCGCTCTTCCTGTGGCAGTTTTATGTTTATTTGTCCACACGATATCTCCAAAAGTTCTCAATGAATTCCAATGAAATTTTGTGGAAGGGTGGGCCATGGACCAAGAAAAATTTATTCAAATATTGGGGCGGATCCGGATAATATGCATCCCGCACAATATCTCTAAAAGTTCTCAATGAATTTCAATAAAATTTTGTAGAAGAGTGGGCCATGGGTCAAGGAACAATTGATTAAATATGGGGGCGGATCCGGATCCTATGTATTGCACACAATATCTCCACGGATCCGGATCTGAATCCTTTTTAATGGCACTATCATTGGCGGAGGTATGCGCTCTCTGAGTGTTGTTTAGCTGAGTTTAAAGTATGTTATAATTATCTCTGTCTTAATTTTCAGTCGGGTTTTGGTACACAATTTACAAATTTTAATATCAGAGTCAGTGAGCTTAAATTTTTGCCGAGGTCTGTGATTATTTAGGCAATGGATCTGGGTAAGAAAGGTTAAAACGATAAACAAATTATCCCTCTGTGTTCCGGCGTAGTCTCTGCTGAATTCCATAGTAGCACCGAGACTATGATGATGATGATGAGCCCGTGATAAGGGGCAGGTAGCGCGTCAGGTGAATCAGCAAACCAGGAGCAGGTGTGTTTCTCCCTCTTTATTATGCTACAGAAGATATAACTACTACAAGTGAGATAACGGAATAGAGTGTCTGCTTCTGGCAGGAGCTAAAAGCTATCAGACTGCCCTCGCTGCCTAACCTGGGAACCAACCTAGGTCAGCAAATTAAGAGATGCCATTATCTCTCAGACACTTGGAGATATGTACACGAGTAGGTATGAGTTACAACTCTACAATACACTTTATACATCTCAATAAGGCAGTATTAATAGTATATGTAGTATTAACACATTCACATTTCCCCAAGACTGAGATATATACAGAATTTTTACCTTCCCTCACCCCTCCTTTAATCTTCCTGTTTACGTCTAAAAGTGCTAGCCTCGGCAATGTCTGGGGCCGCCTCTCTCTCTCTCCCACACCACACTGAACAGTATTTGGTTATTCATCTCAATACTGCTATACATATTCATTAAATATGAACAAACACATCCCATGTATAACATGCATAGTAATGTGAGGCATAACTCATCGTGGGAGTGACGCCTAGCACCAGATCATCTAAGGCCATATATTCTAGTTTTCATTGTAGGTAAGGTTCAAAAGACTTTATTTAGTTAAAATGAATATAATGAGCATGGATGTGTTTATACTGGTTTCAATAACTTATCCAAGATCAAGTCAACCCTAATATCCTATCTCAGATAATGCTACGTGAGTTTATTTAGTGGAGTGGTTGGAACTACCTGACTTTATTAACCTTTTCAGAACTATGTATTTTTCTGACTTGGTTTCTACCATGGAATTTCAGTCATTTTAGGCGAGTCCTCTCGTACTGAAGAGGTTAGAACTGTATCCATTAACATTTTCGATTTGGTAATGTCTAGTATTTACTCTTTGGCCAGCACAAGTAAAATGCCTTTGTTGGCGAGGTATGAGCGAAGCCACTTAAATCCGTAAGCATTGAAATGTCGCTTTACACCCCGAGGATATCTAGAGTATAGTGATGGTTATCTACCTACCACGTGTCATGCCTTTACGACAAACTGTCTGGCCTGTGGCACTCTTATGAAAATTTTTGATATGCTGGACTTGGCGCGTGTCACGTGCCACGTGCACAGCCTGGGTGTGATGAAACCTGTCAAAAACAAATCTAAAAGAAGTGGGCTAACATATGGTGCAAACCACACAGTGGTTGACCCTTTGGTTGCTGATATATAAGCTTCTCAAAAGTGTTACAGTCGGGCCGGGTCGGGTCGGGCCAGGCCGGGTTGGTCTGGGCTGGGTTGGGCCACTCATATGTGAGAGAATGCCACTACTTGATGAGAGACTCGCGAGGGTTTCGCCCTCGCTCGTAACCATATGATTATATTCAGCTTCGGAGAGACCACTAGTGGTGAAGGAGCAGCATTAACTCTATGTACGATGACGTGTTCATTTTGGTCTGGCCACCACCATACCATTATATTCAGCTTAGGAGAGACCATTAACTCTCTCTCTCTCTCTCTCTCTCTCTCTCTCTTTCTCTCTCTCTCTCTCTCTGAACACCACGTTGATGCAATCTTTCTTTCTATTTTTATCATATTTTTATAGCCAAACTCCTTAATCCCTGATGGGGTGGTCACAGACGTATAGACATATCGCCTCTATGTCACCCTGGCTCTTGTTATCAATCTGCCTTCCCTCCAATTCACACCACTCTCATTTATGAACCTCATCTAATGAACGGACTGAATATCCTTTTATCTCCCATTAGTACAGGGATTATGTATAACTGAAGTGTACTTTACCACTCTTTGCGATGGTGTAAATGAATTTGCAGTTGACCAAACAATTTTGCATAATTGTGCAAGTATAGGTATGGACAAAATATTCACAAAAGTAAATATCCTTGTAATGCTTAACATTTCTTGAGTGACTAATGCGACTTCATCTTGTGTTTAGCAGCGAGATTTTTGCACCACCGCTGGATCATATCTGTCATGTATTGGTTTCACAGTACTGGGGATTGCTGGAATGGAGAGAAATATATGCACATGTGGACACTGTATTTGTTGAAAGGATACAGCCATTCGAGCTATTGTATAAAAACACTTTACATTTGTGGCATAATTCTTCCAATTCTATAATTTTATATTTGTGAATGTCTGCGATTTAACCCACTGAGTCTGAGGACGTCATTTACATATTATTCTTGGCACCTCGTGACGATTTTACTCAACTGAAATACAGTTCTGGAAATGGATGGGTTAAATTAAGTACTCATACATCCTTTAGTGTGCGAGGCCTGTCCTAAACTGGAATTAAATTAATGTCAGTATAAAGGAAGAAAAATATAAATAACGTCACCGGGAGTCAAGTTAACTCCTCCATCTAGTAGCATACTTTTCATTATGTTCTTTGTGCTGCTAGACGACTATATGGGCTTTAGGAAGAGCCCCACAGCTGTGAAAAGGTTAACGACGACTGTATGTAACTCCTCTAGATGGAACAGTCTCGCCTTAACTGAATACAGACGTGAGGTAGCAACAAAAATAATCTAAAACAGACATCAATGGAATTCAGGGATACCTAAGCCAGGTGTACAGAGTCGATCGTATATTCTGGTGGGAACGTGTAGACAGCATTATATTATAACATACAGAACGCCCGGGTTGGAATCGGAGAGAGAGAGAGAGAGAGAGGGGGGGGGGGATAAGAGCATGAATACTGATGATATTATACCGTATTTCACAGAGAATGTTATAAAAATTTGTGGCATAATATTCTGGAAGTGTGGCATTGCATGTGGTGTTGTCTTATGGCGATGTGTGTTGTGTAGAAAGCGGTGTGGCAGATTGTGGAGTGGTAGTATGGTGTGCAGTGTGTGTAGAGGCAGTGTGGTGTGGTCGTGTCTGGTGTACATGGTGGAGTGGCTGTGTCTAGTGTACATGGTGGTGTGGCAGTGTGTAGTGTAGCATTGTGTGATTTAGTTTGCTCTGGGTAGAGTGTGTTGTGGTAAAGGATGTGCTGTAGGTAGAATTGTGGCAGCGTGTTATCTAGTGTGAAAGTTGTTGTGTCAGTGTGATATATATTCCAGTTTCTTCTACTACTTGATTTCTCTTCTAGTGCTCTGTATAATCATTGTTATCTCAATTATTCAATTTTTTGCTTATGTAATTTGTTAGAGCAGGTCGGATACTTGTTCCTTGTTCAAAAGTCTTTGGAAAAGGAAGATGGATTTTTATCATTAATATTATTCATCAACATTTTCATCACGATGGCATTATTTCCATTGTAACTAATTTATTCTCAGATGATTTTTTTTATAACATACTCATGATCAGTAGTAATGAAGAGGTTCTTAGGGGTCAGATCTAACTCCCCTAATACGGAGACCCATCAAGGACTAGAAACACGAAAATATATAATACGGTTACGGGCATAAGACATTAATGAGAATCTGATTTGATAACAAAATAAAAGTATTTAGGAGAACTTACGAAATCATCATCATCATCATCATCATAACCATTCTTCTTCCTCTTCCTCCTCCACCTCCTCCTCTTCTTCTTCCTATTATTATTATTATTATTATTATTATTATTATTAGTAGTAGTAGTAGTAGTAGTACTGACATGATGATTATTCCAATTAAACCTTTTCCCAATACAGTATGGTAGGAGTCTCTATAATGTGTGTAAGGACATTTGTAGGGCAGCTCAGCGTATATGTTTTGCTTTATGCACCTTGATAATGTGTTATCAAGGGACTCGATAATTTGTTTTATAAATTACTTATAAAGTGTATTGAGACATTTTTGCGTGCATCGTATGGAATCTGATAATGTGTTTTTTTGGATCTTGACAATCGTTTTAGCACTTCTGCAAAACTTGGTGCACTTTGATACTGTATTCTTACTAGTAGACTTTTCTCTGCTATTTGCATTCAAATGAACTTCAAGTAGTATAACACCAGACGGTTTAAGTCGACAGATATCAGTCATACATAGGGCATGGGATTTGGAGAATAGGCTTCTGGCAACCTTGATATGTTTTTAGAGACATGCACAATTCTTACCTTCAGATACAATAAGTTAAATAAGTATCATACTACTTTCTTTTTTACCCGTCTGACTCTGGGTATAGACTTAATAGTCCGTTCCCAATGACCCAGTAATACCCTCCTTGTCACAGACCGTTGGTGCCGACATCCACTGTCCATACTGAATACATGTTTGAGCTTTCTTATTCAAGACTGGTGTAATGATGCTATCAAGGGGGTTAATGACATGGTGCGTCATTTAATTTGATCAGTGGTCTGCATTAACGTATCCAGAACATCAATTTGTTTCCACCATTTTTCTGGATCAAATTAGCACTGTTTTAAACAGCAGCCGACTACGCTAAGCATGACTCTAATACCATCCGCAGTGCAGATCACTTCATCCTAGACCTTTATTACGTTTTGCCAGTTATAAATAATCATTAAGAAAAACTGGAAAGATAGATTGTTACTTGAGGGTGTCAAGATAATGATTTCTTCTGCATTCCTAGGATGTAAAGCCTAGAGGAGGGCTTCTTGGGACTGCCCAGAACTAACGAACACTCGGGCATGCTGTTAGGTATTCCCTATTACCCTGAGAGAGAGAGAGAGAGAGAGAGAGAGAGAGAGAGAGAGAGAGAAAGTCAGTTTGCTAGTGTCGTGTGTAATTGATTGGACAGTGTGGCACTTCTCTGTCGCACTCCTTGATGCATGGCATGCGGGTCAAACTATCGAAAAGTTGACTTTGGGGGAACAGTGCAAGTGGGGTGGAAAAGTAAAATTTACCCCTTTAGCTCGAGGGCATCTTTTTGGTACTGTTGCAACCTCCAGAAAGATTTTTTTTTTTCTTTCATATTTATATCTTCTTTAGATATAGGTAGGGTAGTGGATGTTGGAGTGGCCCTGGTGAGAGAGGATAGTGTTTGGAAACTCCCTGTACTGTTGTTTGCAGATGATACTGTGTTGTTGAGTGAAGACGAAGGGGAGCTGCAAGGCTTGGTGGATGAGTTTAAGAGAGTGTGTAAGAAACGGAACCTAAAGGTGAATGTAGGGAAGAGTAAAGTGATGGTCTTTGAGAGAGGTGAAGTTAGTGAATGTACAGCGAGGTTGGATGGTGAGGAATTGGAAAATGTGAGTACCTTTAAGTATTTGGGTAGTGTGATGAGTAAGGATGGAGGTTTGGAGGGTGAAGTGCTTGAAAGGGTACAGCAGGGAAGAAAGGTTGCTGGTTCCTTGAAAGCAGTGATAAGAAACAGGGAAGTGAGCATGGAAGTGAAAAAGTTACTACATGACAGTATTGTGATACCAACTCTAACGTACGGAAGTGAAGCTTGGACATTGTTGGAAGGACACAAGTCAAGAGTGAGAGCAGTGGAAATGAGTTATTTAAGAGGAGCCTGTGGGGTCACGTGGAGAGACAGGCTGACGAATGAGGATATAAAGGAGCGTTGTGGTGTGGATGTGGATGTGATAGGAAGCATTATGAGGAACACACTGAGGTGGTTTGGCCATGTGGAGAGGATGGAGGGTGAAAGACTGACGAAGAGAGTGTATGTGAGTGAGGTGGAGGGGGGAAGAGGGAGGGGGAGGCCGAGGATGAGATGGAGGGATGGGGTGGAGAGGCGTATGAGAGAGGGGGGTGTGAGTTGGGAGCAGGGCAGTGAAATGGCGGGGGACAGGGCGACTTGGAGGCGATTTGTTTGTGGCCACCCCAAACGGGATTGAGGCGTCTGGCAATAGATAGATAGATAGATCTTCTTTAGTAAAAGACCAGAGAATCTTTTCAGACGATTTATACCCTAGAGTTAATAGTGAAGAGTAAGTCACCACGAACACGATCTTCATGATGAATTTCTACAAGCCTGTGTTCTTTCACTTACACTCTTCAACCTATACATACCTGACATTCTAACATCCCATCCGCTGTCAAACATTGCTTCATATGCACATGACATTGCCTTAATTATCTCACACCACATCGCAGACACAGCCAACAAACTGAAACAAGACTCGCACAACACACTTGAGGCATGGTTCGAGGACAACAGACTAACAATTTCAACCAGATACACAACCACACAGTCTTCATCGACAGCAAGAATGAACACAAGAACTCCCCTCACACGACAGTTAACAAAGTACTTGTGCCACACGCACACACTTCACTAAGGGCCTTGGAGTGATACATGACACAGGAACCACTTTCAAGGGTTACACACAAAATATCAAGAGGCTATAAATCCACAGGCTTAACGCGCTCAGGGCACTTACAGGGACTGGCTTTTGGCAACAGAAAGAAAGTTTCCCTACTCTTCCAGCAATATATTAGATCAGTGATATCCTGTGTCTCTCCTGTATGAACCCCCATCCTATCTAAACCCACTATAACACCTTGTAGACCAAACAAAGCAATGTCCTATACATCATCACTAGCTACACCAAAATCCCCTCCGAAGCTCACTTACACTTTGAATCTGTTAGAGAGTACCTTGACATGAGAGGAATGCAGTTATAGATGGCACCCTGTGCTAACACACAACACGCCTGTCATTACACGATAGAACCTCACGACACAATTAGGCGCACAAAACCACCAACACACAAACATCAGCAAACTCTCTTCAACAGCATCCTACTTCCAAACAAGCCAACAGTAACAACGAGGAATCACTTATATACTCATTTCATGCCCAGGGCAATATAAATATAGCACATCGATCTGAACGTTGTATTACAAGGCCCCTTTCATGTCTGAAATTCACCCATCAGAGGTCTCCTACAATAGAGCTGACCGAGTTCACCAAGCTAGGCTTATATCAGGATATTATCCAGCTCTCCGTAGTTACCAGCTAAGAATCGGTCCGGATGGAGTCACGGATAACACGTACCCGATTTGTAGAACAGGCCCACACAACATAGCACATTAAATGGAACACTGCACAGCACATGCCGCATAAGACGCACACACAACATCAACTGTAATAACAAACAATCAAAGCAGCAACAGAACAATAACAACAACAGTAACCAAAAAAAAAAAATGATAATTACCATCGCCACAACCAACAACAATA
Source organism: Coenobita brevimanus (assembly GCF_032717465.1). Lineage (NCBI taxonomy): Eukaryota > Metazoa > Arthropoda > Malacostraca > Decapoda > Coenobitidae > Coenobita > Coenobita brevimanus. Next base: position 9,677,374 of record NC_136983.1, on the reverse strand, counting down.
AAAATGGTGATGATGATACTACTACTACTACTACTACTACTACTACTACTACTACTAATAATAATAAACTATATACATATAAAACAGCCGCGTTGTTTGTTGTTTGTTTGTCCTTCAATCACGCCCAAACCAATGGCCAGAGGCCCCCAGACCCACATCTGTACTGAATCAGGGTGACCCAAGGATGGTTTTAGGAGGGTCAAAATTCAGATTACGGTCGTTTGAGGTTACTAGTAATTCACGCTCGAACGACTGGACCCAGCAGTCCAAGTTTTGGCATGGAGAATCACATGACATCGACTTCGTACACAGGCTATGTGAGGTTGACCTCCGAGGTCATTTGAAGTCACCGGTCAGAGGTCATTTGAGGTCACTGGTGATAGTACACAAGTGCGCACAAATACTGTGCGTTAGTCTGCGAAAGCTGAAATAGCAAGTTCCTGGACCTCTTATCCCTCTTCAAAAGCAGAAGAGGTACATGGCCTTTCTGGAGTAGAAAGACTGAACTAGGACAAATAGGATTAGAGTGTTCTCTTTTTTGGCTCGGGCAACGCCGGGTATCCCTGCTAGTAGTAGTAGTAGTAGTAGTAGTAGTAGTAGTAGTAGTAGTAGTAGTAGTAGTAATAATAATAATAATAATAATAATAATAATAATAATAATAATAATAATAACAGCAGTAATAATAATAATAATAATAATAATAATAATAATAACAGCAGTAATAATAATAATAATAATAATAATAATAATATAAGAAGAAGGAGAAGAAGAATGAGGATGACAGTCACCATCATCATCATCATCATCATCATCGTCATCATCATCATCATTTTTCTATATACATGGTATATACGGCAGAGATCCATAACAGGAAAGTCCAAAATTAGGAGAACTATCACTTGTCGAGGAAAATTGGTCCATACATTCCTCCACTCATCATTCGCGTTAAATGATCCACACAAATTTGTCATTTATTTTGTGACAGAGCCATTCCTTTTGAGGCGAATGTTTTAAATTCATAAGCTTGGTGGATGGGGTGCTGTAAGTTAACAAATTAAGACGACGATGATGATTACGATGTAGATGATGATGAGGATTACGATGTAGATGATGATAATGATGTATATACCAGATGGACAGAGATAATAACAGAGAACTGTTAAACGTAAACTGACTGAAGGCCGGAAAGAAAGCAGGATTCAACAGAATAATTCAGAGTTGAGAAATTTTCGAAATGCTGATGCTGATGATAGCGTACGGTTGGGGACAGATGTTCTCCTAATATATGTTTCTTCTTACTTTGTTCCGCTGGCTATTAGTCCTAAGATGGGAAAGGGTAGACGTGTCTGTGTCCATATATACCTGATTCATTTTGATATAATGCATCTCGGAGAAATGTGACGGATATGACCTAAGTGCGATGTAGACGCAGTGTAAAATCAGACGAACTTCATGACACACACACACACACACACACACACACACACACACACACACACACACACACACACACCTGTAACCATTTCATTACTGCTGGTATAATTAGGTACTATATTGAAGCAAACACCAGAGGATTACATGTATATTCAACTGAGATATATCCTTGCCTAACCTAATCTAACCTAACATGATCCAGCCTAACCACATCTAACCTATCCTCATCTAACTTAACCTAACCTAACTTCAACTAACTAAAGTTACACTAACCAAACCTAAACTAACCTAGCCTGACACCTAGACGTTCCCAGGTGACAAGAATCCATGTAAGAGTGTCTGACAGACCGTGCGTAGAATCCCTAGCGCCACCCGACTTAATCCTTGCATTTATGAAATATATATATATATATATATATATATATATATATATATATATATATATATATATATATATATATATAGTGTGTCTGCTCGCACCAGCAAAATTACAGCGGGAAGGTGGACGAGCGACAGCCACGTTTCCTGCGCCCTGATTCTCTTTTATGACTGCGGCCAGGCATGATACACATATGACACACGTTTGATACAGTAAAAGACAGAATTTCGTGTACCATGTCACCATGTGGGATGGAAGTGAGTATTCAAAAGGCTTTAATGTGGATGAAAGCCTGTGTGGACCCGTCACTGAGAGCACTCCCAATAGTTTTTTTGCTTTGCCCTTTGCATTTCCTACTTCTAGACCTCTACACCCACATACATATGTTTATTTGAAAATAGGGTAAATAATGAAAGAAGGTTAACCGCTTCAACTTCATTACGTCATTAGTATTTAATTTTTCCTACGTACAAACGACTTTTCCAACTTAGGGACGACTGCTCGTAGCGAAGAGATTAAAGAAGCCGAAGTTATATTTCGTCTATCCTGCTCAAAAAGTCTCTCCTAACCCAGTAAAGTCATCTGATAATTGCGTGAATAAAATTAAACTGTAAGAAGAGTAAGGGACAGAGATGAAGTAAGGTTAAAATGAGAAGGGGCTAGGATGAAAGTTAGTGTGGAGTCAGATTAGGACGAAAAAAAGTATGTTTGGAATGTTTTTACGGAAGAAATACAGTTAAGGAGAAATAAGATTTAGAAGAAACCAGGTGAGGATGAAATAAGTTTACAATCGAATACGATTTAACACAAACTACCATCGTAGAATGGGATTAGGATGACGACAACGAAGACGAAGACGACGACGACGATGGTGATGATGATGTTTTCCTCGACTAAGTCAGTACAATTCACTACACCAGAGCAGGCCATACTAAGAATGAAAAAGAGTGGACGACATTTTTTATACAGAAACGTTCAGGAATGTCGATGAACGGTCCGGAAATTGTGAAACTGGACAAGCCGAGAAAGTGTGACTGAAAGCCGTCAGCTTTGGGGGCTGTGATCAGCGCCCTTCAGAATTAATAAAGTTCAGTTACTGGTTGCTACGAAGAATTTGTGGAGGCAGCTGTAAAGTCAGTTCGCCTCTTCTGCCTCTCTTTCGCCACTGAGTTCAGAGACACTTCAGTGTGACGCAGTGGACTGAGGTGCATATTATCATTCTTCTGTGGATGGTAATAACACCTTTGTCCAATACGTTTCATTTAAGCATAGTTGATTCAAACAATGAGTGATAGCAGAGGCATATGAGATCTTGTACGCCATTGGGTAGTTTTGGCGCGCCTAAACTTTTCCATGTGTACTTGTGTTCATGGATATTCCTTTACGGCGAGACTTGTGACAAAAGTTTATATATCCGTTTGAACTCTAATTAAATTATGTAAAGATCGCTTTCGCTAAGGACATGGAAGTGCTTTTTTAACACTGTCTTTCATCTTCTCTACCTGTTCAACTCTCTCTTGTTCGTGTGACGCAATATACTGTAGTCCATTAAAAGCATATGACGTTAGCTGGAAGTGCTGAATGGTATTGTAAGTTGGTAACATGAGCAAAATAAAACAAGATGTCAAGTTTAATACACAGAGAGAATAAATAAAAGGCAACTCTGCCGTACATTGAATTTCAGACATGTGGGATAATGGCAGACAGCTGTACGGAAGTTAAAACATAAACAAATGGCAGCATCAGAAGCAAAGTTTCACGGAAAATCCCCTGCTAACACTATTCTGCCTTCCGTTTTTCTCATTCGTCCCCGAACGTCAGAGAGCATCTTTTTTTCTCACACTCTCCTTGTGTGCTTCATATTGCTATGGCAACTAAATATATGTATTCCACGCAACACCTTCCATCACAACAGCTGGCAGGGATTGTAAGCGATATATTGATCGTGACTGCGCGTTAACAGTGGTTTTGATGAACCTTTTAAGCATGCTTCAGGGAGTATGCAACATAGTCATATTGAAAATGTATAATAAATATGGGTAAATAAGATAAAGAAAATTGTCCTTAATGACTCCGTATGTTCGGAACTAACCCACACGGCCAAAACGTCCATCGTTAAATAATAAATTTTTCAGTCCCCTATACTTCTTCTGAACATGGTAAAGCTGACTGATGACGGCCTAAACAAAATTTACAGTGGTGGAGGATTAACTCTGAGACACTTAAAGACAACCGCAGTGTTGGTAAGTGTGGTAGTGTTCTATGGGTCTGTGCTTTAACTTTGTCTGTGGATTCTGGAAGCTCCTGGATATTTTGTGGACGCTCCTGACAGACGATGAGTCACGCAGGCAGCATGAGGCAGATATGAAAGAGTGAGAGGAAGAGCGAATATAATAAAGGGGAAGGTGCGAAGAGAATTATGAGTCAAGGAGGATGCGAGACAGTGATGGTGTGAGGCAGTGAGGGTGAGTAAGGAAATGTTTTAGGAAGGATGAGTGTGAGGCTGAGAGGGTGTGAAACAGGGATGGTGTAAGGCAGGGAGGGTGTGAGGCAGAGAGAGTGTGAGGTAGGGAGGATGTGAAGCAGGGAGGATGTGAGGAATCGAGGGTGTGATGCAGGGTGGGTGTGAGGCAGCGAGGGTGTGAAGTAGGGGTGGCATGAAACAGGGAAAAGTGTGAGACACTGCGAGTGTGAAGCAGGAAGGAAGTGAGACAGGAAAGTTGTTAGCAACTAGGAAATAAGAAAGAGAGGGGAAGAGGCTGGAAAGGGGTGAGACAGGTATGGTTTGAAGCAAAAGTGGAGGCAGGTAAAGTTTAAGTTACGGAGTGCCTCTTGCAGAAGCATAATGTGACACGTCAGAAGTAAACACAGGAGGTAAATGAAAACGTAAGTAATGTAGTAAAACACAAATGTCCGTTCGCCTCCTGTGCATGTTTCTCATTCCTGGATTCACAGATGCCAGAATGAGACAAGTGGTCAAGGGTATTTAATTATCACCCACAGATGAGTTATAATATTCTCCCTAAATCCATTACGTCACATTCAAGCGACTATGAATCAAGCGGCAAAAGCGAGAACGGAAAGGTAAACGAACTTTAATGTTTGACTGTACCTTTTTTATTTACTTTCTTGTGGTGCTAATGGTGCTAAAGAATGAGGACTGCCATGAAGCTGGCTGTTGGCAGGAAGCATATAGCAAATATCAAACAAGAATGATTAATACTCTCTCTCTCTCTCTCTCTCTCTCTCTCTCTCCAGTATTTATATCTAGGCTGCTTCCCCCAAAACAAGGGGTGTAGCCGAGACAGAACGACATTCTCCCAATTTACTAATCCACACACACACACACACACACACACACACACACACACACACACACACACACACACACACACACACACACATTTACTGGTATCTTAGCCCCAAGGGGACAAGGGACAGATCCCCACCTCACCACACCGCACGGGGGTCAACTGTGTAGTGCAGTCTGCGACATCCGCAGCAGGGCCTGGCAGCTGAGCTAGTTTACCCCTCCCACATAATGGACCCATCCCCTTACCCGCGCCGGACCTGATCAGCCGATCGTGGTCTTCCTCTCAGCCTTACACCTGTCGCATTCGATCCAGTTATCTTCTTCATCAATCGCTCTTCATCCATTCTCTCATTTGTCCACTCTCTGTTCAGCTCTTTCAGCCATCTTCCGCACAACTCCAATTCTCCTTCGCACTTCATCATTTCTCACTCGATCCATACGCGTCACTCCACACATACTCCCCAGACATCTCATCTCCATTACATTCAAACTCTTCCCCTCTGCTACATCCATATTCCATGTTTCAGTCCCATATAAGAAAGTCAGTACCACTACTGTACACCATCATACAGCCTTCTCTTTACATCCATTCTAAGCGAATGACATTTAAACACTGTTTTTCATTCCTCCCAGCACCTTTCCTACTTCATTCTTTTTAAACTTCACCTCCACATCTATTCTTCCATCCACAGCGACATGTGACCTTAAATACTTAAAACACTCTACCTCCTCAAGCAATTCACCATTCAAAACTACATTCATCCTCCGACTATCTACCAACCTCGTACTCTTCATCACTTTGCTCTAAATCTCATTTACTCCCAATTTTCTCCTTTCACACACCCTTCCAAACTCCTCTGCCAACTGTCTCAGTCTCTGAGTCAGCCACCCGGGCAGTATATATATATATATATATATATATATATATATATATATCATAAGAGAACAGAGGAAGGAAAAACAAATGAATTAAAAAAAAAAAATCCATACACCAGATTACTGGTGTCCTCTGTTCATAAAATATCTGTAACAGTTAGACTTGAACAGCTGTGGGTTGAAGTTTGGAGGGAAATAACTCTGGGGAAGCGAGTTCCAAAGAGATGCAGTACGGGGAAGGAAAGAATTCTGATAGGCAGAAGTTCTGCAATATGGCTGAGTGACATTCCAGTCATGAGCGCTACCAGATGCCTGTGTAGCACGAGGGAAGGCATGGACAGGTGGCATCATGGACACGCAACTTCGTCTGAGCATTTGCCATAAAAATATCTGTAACATAATGCAAGGGAGGCAACATTCCTTCTTACTTGTAGGGGAGTTAGTTTAATTGTAATGGCAGGGTTGTTAATAATTCTAACAGCCTTGTTCTGAATTTTGTCTAGTTGTTTTAATGCAACCTCTCCATATCCATTCCACAAGGGTGAGCAATATTTAAGCTGAGAGTGCATATGACTCATAAAATACAGCTAACTGCTCGCCAGTGAAGAAGTTACGGACTCTGTACATTAATCCAAGTTTCTTTGAGGCGGTTTTAGCAAGTGATCTAACATGAGAGGTCTAGCTGAGGGCATTGTTAAGTGAGACGCAGAGAATTTCAATACTTTTGAAGATGGGAATGTTAGCAGTACTGAAGGTAATATACGAATCTGGCAATATCTGTCTATTAGTAAATTGTATATATTTGGTTTTACTAGCATTAAATTAGACAAGGTTGTTTTGTCCCCATTCACTGATCGTAGATAGGTCTTGATTTATGAAGATGGTTGTACTGAGTTGAGAGGTAGAGATATTAGACTTTGTAACTGGGTGTCTGAGTGTGAATGAACTTTGTGGTGTTGAGTCATCAGCATATGAGTGGATGGGATTGTGGGTGACATAAGAGATCATTAATATGAACCAGGAACAGGGTTCGGACCAGAACTGATCCCTGTGGCACGCCGGCGTTAACTGAGTGGAAATTGGATTATATGTTATCTACTTTTACTCTTATTTTCCTGTCACTGAGATATGAGGAGATCAAAGGAACAAAAGATGTTAGTCCATAGGAAGGGAGTTTGGACAGCAGGGAACAGTGCCATACTCTATCGAAAGTTTTAGAAATATCAAGGGCTACTGCATGAGTTTTTCCATGTAGGTCAATTGATTGATGGATGGTATGAGTTAGGAGATTGAGTATTTCAGTGGTGGATCTTTCATGGGGAAGACCATATTGTCTATCACTAATTAAGTTGTTGGATTCAAGATGTTTAACAATGTACTTATTAATTAAAGTTTCAAATACCTTACCAAAAGAAGATGTGACTGTTATTGGCCTGTAATCAGAGCGGTCAGAGGAACTTCCTTCTTCGGAACTGGGTGGATAATGGCTTCTTTCCATGAATTTGGGAATGAAGAAGAATGTATGCATAGTCTGAATTTTTTTTTAGCTAGAACAGAGGCAAGTTCAGGGGAAGTGTTTCTCAAAACAATTGGTGGAATTTCATCTGGGCCTGGAGCTTTGTTGGTGGGTAAATTGTCAAGGATAGATTTTACGTATCTTGTCTGCATTTTAAGTGGAACAATTTCGGGAGAGTCAAGTTCTTGTAATGGGACGTTCTGGCTGGCATCGTCTATGGTAGAATTTCTGGCAAATGTACTGGCAAAAATATCTGCTTTCGCACGTGGGTCATTTGTAATGTTGCCATCTGAAGATTTTAGTGGGGGAATGGATGATGATTTGTTAAAGTTATTATTGAAAGAATTAAGAGTTGACCAGAATATTATATTGTCATTAGAGTTGTTATGCAGTTTTGATGCTTGCTTTTGAAGAAAGTTTGATTAAGCTAGATTTATTACAGCTTTTGCATGATTTCTAGCGCTTTGAAATTGAGAGAGTGATTCAGATGTTTTTGATTTTAAAGAAGAGTTATGTGCTAATGACTTGGGGCTGTTGCTCTGGCACAGTTGCCATATATCTATCTTTCTATCTATCTATCTATCTATCTATCTATCTATCTATCTATATATATATATATATATATATATATATATATATATATATATATATATATATATATATATATATAATCATCCACACACATCCGTTCAGGTCCACTGCAGGACCGGCCTATCCCTACCGAAGCAGGGACGATACAAGCCAATATATCTCTACTCAGTGGTTAAGGCTGTCTGGTAGAGACTGTATGTAGGGTGAGAAGTGCTTGTAAGTGTAATTGTAGTGTTGTAGTGGCTTTGGATGTTTGTGTAGTCTGTGAACAGAGTGTAATCGGCCCGCCTTAAGCCGAGTGGGTGCAAGCATACTAGTATGCGACCCTGGTTCAACCACAGCACCCCTTATGTCCGCCAAAGTAGCAAGTGGTTCGGTGAACGATTCCCAAAGTTTTTACAACTCTGGCGGGAGGCGAACCCTCATACACCAGCGTGCGAAACGCACACTCTACCACTGTATCATATATATATATATATATATATATATATATATATATATATATATATATATATATATATATATATATATACTATATATATAAGCACAACACCAACATGGCATATCGGCAATAACATTTTCTGTGCATCTGCTCAACTTAACACAACCAATCGTCTTCAATATAAACGGAACAGAGTCCTCAAAATCTAATCACAGTGGAAACCCTTGTGTTTGGACCAATAATCCTTGCTCTTACTAGCCAGTAAACGGCAGGCGATATGAATGTCCCACACCCAGCAACCTTGGGCAGAAATGAGTTAAGGTATGGGACACTTAATATTTTCTTCTAATATGAATAAAGCCTTGGGACACTTAATACTTTCTTCTGATATGAATAAAGCCATCAACTGACAGCAACAATAAAACTATTATCGTTCTATCATCGCATCAAAATATTTACCAGGAACTGGAACAACATTTTCTCTCCTTGTGTATCAAGTGGTGGAGACTTACAAGCAGAGCGAACCCAAATGCTGCGGAGCCTGTTGTAGTTTACACGGTCTCAGCAGCTTCCTTTGTGGTTGAGTAAGCACCCAGCTAGTGTAGAGGACGCAATGGAGTTGGATAGGTGTGAGAGTGAAAATATAAGGTAGAGAGATTGTTAAGTTTACAAGGTCTGAGGCAGGGAAGGTGGGAGGTATGATGAATGTGAGACAGGTGGGGTTTAAGAAGGCTTAGGGTGAGACAGGCACCTTGTGAAGCAGGGAGAGAGTATAATGTGCAGATGGGTGAGGTTGGGAAGAGTGTGAGGCAGAGGAAAAAACAGTAAGGGGGTTTAAATTTAGCGACAGTGTGAAGTTACTTTAGGATAAGTGTGAGGCAGTGGCGTTATTCGGCAGGAAATGTGCGAGGCTGATGGAAAGACTGGGAGAGAAGAAAGGGTGCCAGAGAGAAGATGACGCCGGGAGAGGATGCGTGTGGTAAGAGGCGTAAGTTTGAAGGAGAGTGACAGGGTAAGAAGAGAGGGTGAGGCAAGAGTGTGGTGGACAAGAAAAACTTACGCCTGAGGAGAAGCAAGAACAAAGTACCTGGAAACTTAAGAAGCGTTGGTATGAGGGAGTGTGGCAGGTTAAAAAGAGAAGATGAGGTAGGGGTGTATGAGGCAAGGAAGGATGTGAAACAGAAGGAAAAGCGAAGACAGTGCTTCACATGGTAAAAAATGCGCTAGTAAGGGAAGACTGACTGCTGCGAGGAGTGGTACGAGTGCGTGCGTGTGTATGTGTGTGTGTGTGTGTGTGTGTGTGTGTGTGTGTGTGTGTGTGTGTGTGTGTGTGTGTGTGTGTGTGTGTGTGTGTGTGTGTGTGTGAGGACGAGTAAAACCTGAGGCTGTCGGGGATGTGAGAGATTGAAGTGAAAGGCAAACTGAGAAGGGACGTAGTGACGGTGAAAAATGAAAAGTGCTTACAAAGGGAAGAGTGAATAATGACGGTGAAAAAAGAGAAAGAAAGAAAGAAGAGAAGAGAAGAGAAAACAATAAGAACAAATATGTGCATAAACTGACAAGGCTGAACTGTTGTATGGAGCAGGGTGGAGAGTGAGGCTGAAGAGTAGAACAGTACTATGAAAGTTAAAGAAAGGAAAAGCGAGCCAGTAAGAGAGAGTTGAAAGTGCAATGTTTGAAAATATGAAGGTGAAATCTGTAAGTAAAATAAGTGGTGAGGCAGCTTACCGAGAGAAGGTGAGTAGTAGAGAGAGACGTGAGGGTGCGAAGTTCAAGAAGTGAAAGCCACAGTATAAGAAACAGTTGGAAGCAAAAGTGTGAAAAAGGAAAAGGGCTAAGTAGAGAAATTGACCAGCATGAAAGTCAACCTGGAGATTCAAGGTGATGAGTTGTACAGAGGGTGGGGCAGCAATTATAAGAAAATGTGAGGATATGAAAGAATGAAAGTACTAATGTAATTGTGAAGGAGAGTGAGACTGTAGCAAAAGTGAAAGGTGAAGGGCGAGAGTGTGTGGCAGGCTGGGGAATAAGGGTGAACAGTAGAATAGAGAGAAGCAGTAAGAAATAATCTGCGAAAGATGACAAAGTGAGAGGTCTTGATGCAAGGAAAGTGAGGGTTGAGATAGGAGTGTTAGTGGCAAGTTGTACAGTGAGGTTGAGGGGATAAAAATAAGTATGGGTATGGGGCGATAATAAGGTAGGAAAGATAATGAAACGGCAGTGAAATGATGGCAAGGCACAGGATGTACATCAATAAGATAGAGGGATTACACTAGATGCGACCACTTCCTTAATGTTTTCATCTTTCTTCCTCCTGACAGTATTTTTTTTTTTTCAGTTAAGATAGGCCCTTCACCTTGGAAATCATCCCTTCAGCACAAGGATGCCATTTCAATCGTTCTTGCTACCCCCGGGGAGTTGTGTTCGGACAGAAGAGACTTTTCGAACTAGAGGGGTTACAGTTGACAGGATAATGGTACCCCTCTTCAGCACGAGAACCTAATATGTGTTGTATTCTTGTTACGACTGGTCACTAATGTTCAGCTTAACCGTTCCCGTCTGGTAACTTTTTAAAAAGTTTATTCAAGTAGCCAGAAACTATTTGACTTGACTCAGGAAGGCCTGCTAGTTTTGGAAGGGTTAGCGAAGTTATATCTAGTCCCTCCTCTTCGAAATATCTCACTTACACTGAATACATACGTCTCGACGTAGAGGGAATGACATGAAAAAGTTGCCACGCTATTGATGGGATTGGGATATGTAAAATATGAGGGATTAGATGTAGCTCTGTATTGTACCAACAGTGCTTGGAGTCTTTCTTGGACTAAGTATAATCGCCTTGAAGGAGGGCAGATGAAATGTATGTACTGCATCCTCATGCTGAAAACGGTCAGGTAGTTGTCCATAGACCCTTCAGTATCAAAGTGCCATCTGGTTACGTGACTGGTTCAGAACGGGGTAACTGAAGAATGAGGCTTTCAAGAGTTTGTGGTCCCAGGAAGAAGAATGAGGCTTTGATGAGACTGTGGTCCCAGGATCCTAGTGGTGACAGTACCTCTATCCTGTAATGACGTAAATTATTTGTCAGGAATAGGTCAGCGCTATGGTCAAGCTTGTCTGGTATTCTGGATGGTTGCTTTACCAGTTGTGTGAGGTTAAAGGAATCTGCAAAGAGCTTGCATTTATGGAAGTGAAAATCACCCAACGTGGTAAGTTCAGTTGTAAGGGTGACCTTGTGGTTAGTCAACTGTGTAGAGATGGCAGCGAATAGGCTGAGTTCTTGTCAAGTACTGGGAAAACGACAAACTGTTCAAACATATTTGGTTATATTACAGTAATTTGGCTTGTACAATGAGTAATCAAAAGTGGGAGAAATGAAGTTAATGATAGTGTTAACTTCATTTTGGGATTAAATACCGTGTAACAAGTGTTACTTTCATTACAAAAGATAATAAAGAGATGATAACCAGAAAAACTGTTTAGGGGTGAGTCAGTAGAGGGAGATATTTGACTTCTGTAAGTAACAGGGCCAAAGGAGATATGGTAGCCAAGAAAGAAGTGAACAAAGTCGGATTAGTACTAAGACCAAGGGTGTTGGTAAAATATAAGGTCACGCTCGCACTTCACTGACGACCATGATTTGTGGTAGGAATAACCACTGCTGGCACAGACGCCAGATTACCACCAGGGGATCGTTATGCCGACAGCCCTCCCTTGCCGGTGGTGCCAGTGCAAGGTACCACCGCGTTTGCTCTTAATATTGTAGCGGCCATTGTTGAAGATGGGATGCAATAAAAGCTGAGATGTATAATGTACATGTAGTGTGGTACATAAATGAAGGTAGATGTTTACAAGAGGATGCCGGTATACTCTCTGTATTAATGAAAACACTGAAAATATTTAGTTAAGGGAGATGGTTAGGAACAGCTTGTCACGAGGTTGACATCCACATCGAAATTACCGTCCTGTTCGACTGCTGCTACACTGTAAATAACATAAAACAAATAACCTGTCAAGTTCGATATCGTCATTTGTATTATATCCAGGCTATATCCAGATAATTATCACCTGCCTTTAGCAAGGTGGAGCGATAATGTTTTTCCCTGTGTCTGTGTGTCTGTCAGTGTGTGCCTGTTACCATTGTATCTCATGAAAGGCTTGAGCTTTCAACATAAAACCTTCAGGGTATCAAGATGTGGCCAAATCTTGGACGAGTTCGAAAATGGGCACTCGGGGTCAAGGTCACCAAAATGGCTGCCAAAGGTCAACTAGTTTTTATCACCCACCTTTGCACTATCATATCTCATGAACGGCTTGAGATATTAACATGACACCTTCGGGGTACCAAGATAATGCCAATATCTTGGACAATTTAAAAATAGGCTTTCTGGGTCAAGGTCAAGGCCACCAAAATGGCTGCCAAATGTAAACTAGTTTCTATCGCCCACATTTAGCAACATTTTATCTCATGAAAAGCTTTAGCAATCAACATAAAACCCTCAGGGTAACAAGATATGGCCAAAATCTTGGACGAATTCTATAATGGACACTCGGGGTCAAGGTCAAAGTCACCATAATGGCAGCCAAAGGTCAACTAGTTATTATGGCCTACATTTACCACCAATATAGGCCTATCTCATGAACAGCTTGAGCTATCAACATGAATCATTCAAGGTATCAAGATATGTCCAAAATCTTGGACGTGTTCGAAAATGGGCACCTGGGGTCAAGGCCAAGCCCATCAAAATGGCTGCCAAAGGTCAACTACTTAACAATATGGAATGGGTTTTTGTGAAACAAAGTGACTGAATTCCGTGGAATTTTGCAAATTGTCTTCACAGTTGGTTTGTAAGTAGCTTGTAACTTGGCCAGCAGTATATTCTGGCGGACGATTAGCATTCAGCTCCCGAATGCTCTTCTTTCACTTAATTTAGCTTAAGAGAGACTCTGTGAATTGCTGGGTTAGTTAACGTTTTTAGTAACCTCGTTATTGTTACAGGACTCTCTGAAGCTGAATATAAGAAAGCGTAGAGCATAAAAATTTGACATGTCATCGTCCTGTATGGGGAATAGGTGGGAAAATACACCAACGTGAGGGATATGGTGTGAACGTATGGAAGAGAGAGTGGAAGGTCGTGATAGACTGAGTCACCCTTTGAGTAGGGTTAGCAACAACTGGCAGCCCTTTGTTTGAGGCTCCCCTCATAGGATTAGGCTTCAACTGAAAGAATACGGCAGAAATAGGCCATATCTTCCAGTATTTCAAACCTAAGTGTCTTGTGTCTCAGAATATAAAGTATCATCCATCCTCCCGACTCTCTTGCCTGCCTTGGAATAGGATGACGTAGGACTGGAGAGCAAGATAAGGGAAATTACACAAGCGGGAGAATTATCAAGAGCATGGCCAGTGAAATGGACCACACAGTCATTCGCACACCATGGAAGCCCATGGAATAGGCAACAGTGTATTGCAGTTCAAAGCTGTTTGTCCCCGCAAAAGAAAAACGATACGATTGTATGTTGACGGTACAAAAGGTCCTATAGGTAGAGAGGGATGGAGAATGCAAGCACGAGGGGCGGATGTGTGGGTAGGCTCGTGGGTTCATACATATCTGATGCTAAGCCAACAATGTAACCCTACCCCACCCTTGGCCCACATTTTTGTCTGCTTAGGTGGTTTCCCAAGGTCAGACTCAAATATGAAGTCCGTTTGGGTGGGGCCCGAGAGGGGATTTCCCTCTCTACAGCTCTGTCGCATCAACCCCAGTACCTATCTCTCTCTCTGTCATATGTCAGCTATTTACTATTTGAAATTGTATATTAAATATTCTGTACTTATTAAATATATTAAATAAGGCTATATAGTGCTATGAATGTGTCGCTTTTTAGGATAATAGCAATGATTTGTATAAATTCCACACCATGTGACAACGTCGCTTTCCGACGTTGCCAGAGGTCAAGGACACCCATCCACGATGGCAGCTACTCCGACTCGCTCTCGTGTGCTCCACAGTCGGGAGAAAGAACTTATTTACAATGTGAACAAGTATTTTCTAGAAGAAACATCAGAGAGAGGACTTATGCCTACTGGGGAAACCCCTATAAAAAAAAAAAAAACGCGCCAAGACTTTTACCTCAGTGGTGGTGTGGAAAAAAGGTCGAAACAATATAGAAGAAAACACAACTTATAAATATATAAAAACTTTCTCAACCAACTGAGAGAGAGAGAGAGAGAGAGAGAGAGAGAGAGAGAGAGGAGGTTTGGCAGAGCTGTAGAGAGGGAAATCCCCACGCGGGCCCCACCCAAACGGACTTCATATTTGAGTCTGACCATAGTGCCCCTTCCTTACTGATTTATGTCTGTATACTAATGACTGATGTTCTGTTGTACGTTAATAATAAAAATCATGTCGATTCTGGAAATATTTCAATGAAAAACAAGTTAATATTTATGTGTACTTAACTCTACTGTACATATCTGATGTCAACACTTCAAAGTGACTTCGTCCCACCTCTGTGCTCGGATTTTAGTCAGCCTGGTAAACTCGCCAGCATCTCTTCATTACCACTTAATTTTTGCATACGATTGACTAACATTCTGCTGTACATTATTTACCTCTTCTTCTCTAGTAGGTATTCAATGCTTGATTTTTGCTGTGCCCTGACGAGTATGTTTAGCTATAGAGAGAAATGTTTGAAAAGGAGGGATCGGAAGAAGTTTCAGTTAGTTCTCACAGGTCAAAGTCTCTCCTAAAGCTAAACTACATTGACTGTTTTGCAGCCACGCGTCTCTCCAAGAGCTAGGTAATAATTTCGATATGATAAGAATAAAAGGAAATCGTTCAGAGGAGGCTAATTCTAATGTCGGAATTTTAATTATATGCATATCAGAGAATATTTAGGTGTAATATGAAAGTATTATACCTACTGCAGAGGTGCGAGAAACCTCTCTAAGCAAATGAAAACAGAGATCCTTCACTTGGGTGCAATAAGTGAACACTTTAGTCCCATCCATCTGTACGGTGACGCATTTTTACAGATGAACCATAATGAATATGGTGCATATTTCTTTGTTCTTTTTCTTTCCCTTGAAAAAGAAAAAAGATGTTCATGCCTCCCTCCATTTTTACGATATTTCTGAAGCATAGACTATCATCACAACAGAAAATGAGATTTTTCTCAAAACGTTGTTATTATAAACTGTGATGTCCATACAAGCTTATCACATCTAACAGTTAGCTTATAGGTTTTCCATAAATTACTGTCAACAATCAGTGGCTTGTTTACATGACTGGGCACACAGTTTTAATAAGTGACCCACAGGATCTCCTCTCCTTCCCCATTTCCTCTCCATGCTGTTGTCTGTTCGCATTACCAGGTCTGTCTAAGGGATATCCATTCCTTGTTAAACTACAGGCAACTCTGTTCTCTATCCAATGATTTGCAGGCATTTGAACTCCTACACTACGATCACGTCTTCTTTTAAATTTGTTATAGCCAAATGATTTTAGTCGATTTCAGAAAACGAATATCGGTCATCCGGAACTCCATTTCCGGTCCCAGTGCATCCCACGATACTATCACTCAAGTTTCTATGACTCATCTTTAGTCGAATAAAAATATTTTGGTGTAAGTTGAAAGACAACAGAAGACCCGACACTATTATGACAGGTGTAATGGAGGCTTTACTAAAATTCTCCAAGTCCAGTGACATAATTCTCAGTTGACTAACATTGGCGTTAGTCAGTAAAAAATAGAACTGTTTTCGGCTGTTATTATTTATTTCTTTTATTCTGTGCTTCCTTTTACTGCTCTCGCCACCTACAACAAATCTCCCTTTTGCTCTCTGTTTCTTTGCCAGTGATATATAAATATAAATATATATACATACATACCGACTTAAAGAGAGTTCCAACACGCTTGACCTAGTCCATTCAACTAATCCTTCTGCTAACGCTGTTAATCTCTTCTCTCTGTTGGGTTCCTCCGATCACAACCTCATCACCTCAACCTGTCTTATGGCTCTAGTAAGGCCTGTGGACCCTCCCAAGAAGCGGCGGCTGTAGCACTTTGGAATCGCTGACTAGGAGGCCCTCAGGCAGTACTTCTTTGATTTTCCCTAGAATGATTATTGCTGCCATGGCTGAGAGCCATCCGAGTATGCCTTGCACAATACGGAGGTTATTCTCTCGGGCATGGAAGCATACATTCCTTTCTCATATCCTGTGACTGATGAAAAAAAAATGAAGAAAACTCGGTTTAGCCACGCTTGTTCTAATACTATCCACAACAAAGAGAAGGCCTATAAAATGTACCAGACCCAGCCCACCCCTGAATCTCATCTCTTTATGTTTTTGCCTGGAGTCGTGCTAATTCTATTCTTCACTCTGCTAGAATTTTTTTCATTTGCACCAAATGCTCTGAACTGTCAAACTCAAATTCTTCCTGCTCCTTCTGGCAGATTCCCAAAAACCTTTCTAACAACTTTACCTCATCATCCTTCATTCCTCTTTTCCATTCTGATGGCTCTGTATCTATTTCTTCTACTTATAAAGCAGAACTCTCCCCTCAAACTCTCTCCTCCAGGTCCACCTTAGGTGATCTGGTGCTGTTTCTCCATCACAACCCCCCCCCCCCTCTGACTTCCTCATGGGTGACATAAAAATTTCTTCAGTTGATGTATTTTCTGCCATCACTGGCCTCAGTACTAACTAGGCATATGGGGCTGATGGGATCCCTCCTGTTGTGCTTCTGTGCTTACACCCTTCCTGGGTAAACTCCTTTGTCCTTGTCTGTCAGCTTGTACCTATCCCTCTTGCTGGAAATTAGCTTTCATGCAACCATTCCCAAAGAAAGGTGACCATTTCACAGCCCTCTGACTGTCGCCCAGGATGCTTTAACATCCTGTATTCCAAAAGCTTTTGAGTATATTCTTAATAAAAAAGATTAAAACAACTTTCCTATCACGACTTCCTTTCTGATCTCCAATATGGGTTCAGCCAGGGGCGCTCCACTGGCGATCTTCTAAACAACCATTCTGACTCCTGGTTGTCTACGTTGGATCTAGACACTGTTCTTTCAAGATTTCATCATCATTTGGGATGTTTTCCTTTAGGCCTAATGTCGCTATTTGAACTGTCGTCGGGTTCCTAGATAGTGCATCAGCAGCTAAATTTATTTTGCCTTGGATGTAGGTGGTAGGTGGGGGCACCCATCATCCACTCACTGAATGTAGAGGTGCAATATGATCTCTACACTGAGAGACAAGCCAAATGGTCTCCTGTGCCCAGGTTACTACGCTGGGTGGTAGCAATATAACCGGGGTTTCTGATACGGTTAAATGTCCCACAGATTCCCCTATCCAAAATCACTTAATCATGGCAGTCGTTTCAGAGAGTCTCAGAGGGTCCAAGACCTGCCCAGGGCCCCAACCAAGTGGGCAGATTCGCGTGGCCATGTGGAATGTGAGAGATGTGAATGAAGAGAGCAAGAGGGTGGAAGTGGTGAATGTGTTCAAGAGTGAGAGATATGCTTTGATGGTATTGTGTGAAACGAAGATGAAAGGGTGCAAAGTGGAGGAGTGGGAGGGTGTGAAATGTGTAAGATCGGGAATGAATGGCTGAGGAAGATGCAAGGAAAGAGTTGCTTTGTTGATGAATGAGGTGTTGCAGAGTGGAATGAGAGAATACAAATGTGTCAGCTAGAGGTGTATGTACTGTATGTCAAGTTCAAGTTTGAGAAGGTGAAAGTGGCAGTGATTATAGTGTATGCACCGTGTGAAGACAGGAGTGAGAGAGAGAAAGACAGGTTTTGGGATGAGCTGAGTGAAGTAGTGGGAGAAATGCCAAGGAGCTATAAAGCAATTGTAATGGGGGATATGAATGGAAGAGTAGGCACTGGTCCTGAGGATGACATAATGGGTTGTTATGGAGTACAAGGAGAAAATGATAATGGGAAGAGACTAAAGGATATGTGTCAGGAGAGGAGGTTGTGCATTTGTAACTCGTATTTCAAACACAGAGATGCTCATAAATATATACATGGTATAGAGGGAATGGGGATCGTATTGAGAGAAGCCCGATTTATTATGTGCTCGTAGAGAGGCCGATGATAGGAGTGGTTGCTGATACGAGGGCCGTCAGAGGACGATGTGAAGGTCTGTCAGACCATATGATTGTGGTATGGAAGATGAAGCTGTGAGGGGTGAGGTGGATCAGGAGAGAGAGGAGTAGTCAGGAAGAAAGATTGAAAGTTGAGAAGCTGAAGATAAAAGAAATGGCAGATGATTACAAGACCAAAGTAGAGGAGGAGTTAGAACTACTGAATTGGAATTAAATGGATCTGGACAGCCTGTGGAATGCACGTAGGGACTGCTTCGTTAGGAATGCTAAAGCGGTGTGTGGTGTGGCAAGAGTAACAACAAAGAAGAAAGGTACAACATGGTGGGATGAGGAGGTAAAGAGAGCAGTGGAGGAAAAGAGGAAGAAGTGGCTAAAGTGGTTACGGAACAAGGGTTCAGTTGAAATAAGAACTGAATATGTTGAGAGCAAGAAGCAAGTAAAGAGGCTAGTGAAGAGGAAAAAGAAGGAGGTAAATGAGGATCTAGAAAAGAAAATGAATGCGAACTACTCTGAAAATAGAAACGTATTCTGGAAAGAGGTGCGGAAATGTAGACGTGAAAGCAGAAGGAAATGTGATGGTGTGAAGGATGTAGGTGGTAGATTATTAACCAATGGAGATGAAGTAAGGACCAGATGGAAAGAATTTTTTGAAAGCCTGATGAATGGGGACTGAGAGAGCAGAGCGGCTGTAAACATGATTGGTTTGGGGAGTATGCAGAAAAGGAATGCAGTACCAGGAGGCATGACACTCGCACAGGTGAAGAGTCCTGTGAAGTGGCTGAAAAGTGGGAAAGCATCTTGGGTTGATGAGGTGTATGCAGAGATGCTTAAGTGTAGTGGAATGGAATGAAGTGCTTGTTGGAGATATGTAAGAAGGCATGAATGGGTGAAACTGTGCCTGCCGAGTGGAAAAAGGCTGTGATTGTAACCCTGTAGAAAAATAAAGGTAAGCGAAGTGAGTGCAAGAATCATCGTGGCATAAGTTTATTGAGTGTGGTAGGGAAGGTATATGGAAGAATTGTTATACAGAAAGTAAGAGAGATATCAGAAGTCCTAGTGAGTGATGAGCAGGGTGGCTTTAGGAGTGGCAGAGGATTATCTGGACCAAATATTTGCAGTGAGACAGATAGTAGAGAAGGCTTGTGAGAAGGACCATAAGGTATTTATGGCATTCATGGATCTGGAAAAAGCATATAACAAGGTGGACAGAGAAGGATTGTGGGAAATTTTGTGCATGTACGGTGCAGAGGGTAAGCTGCTAGGTGCTGTCAAGAGTTTTTATGATGGTACTGAAGCACGAGTAAGGGTTAATGGACGTCTATGTGAATGGTTCACGATCGGTGTGGGTGTGCGACAAGGTTGTGTGATGTCCCTATGGCTGTTCAATATATATATATGGGTGGGGTGATGAGAGAAGTAAAAACACAAGTAATGGAGAGAGGGACGGCGTTGGTAATGAATGGTCACGGATGGAATACCTCAAATTTGTTGTAGGTTGATGATGCAATACTGCTTGCAAGTACCGGACTAGAACTTGGTAGGCTAGTGCAGAGTCTTGCTGATGTCTGTAAGCGTCATGCATTGAGAGTAAATATAGAAAAGAGTAAAGTGATGGTTACTGAGAGTGAAGGTGACTCCCAGTGTGATGTAACAGTGAATGGAGATTGACTGGAACTGGTGACAGGGTTCAAATACCTGGGTACAGTGATAGAAAAGAGAGGAAAATGTGCAAAAGAAGTTGAAAGTAGAGTGACACAAGGAAGAAAAGTAGCTGGTGCAATGAAGGCCTTGATAAGAAACAGAGGTTTGAGTGTTGCAGCTGCAGGAGGCTTATATGAAGGGGTGTTAGTGCCAACTTTAACATATGGATGTGAGACTATGGTGTGGCATGAATATTAAAAGTCAAGAGTAAGAGCAGTGGAGACGGGACTGCTGAGGAATGTATGTGGAGTACAGAAAGTGGATAGGATACGAAATAATGTGATTCGTGAAAGATGCGGAGTGAGGAAGTCAGTGGACACCAGAATCGAAGAGAGTGTACTGAGATGGTATGGTCATGTGGAGAGAATGGATAACAATAGAGTGGTGAAAAAGGTATATCTGAGCGAATCTGAAGGAGGGAGGAGGCGAGGTAGGCCTACGAGAAGGTGGAGAGATATGGTGGATGAATTTGTGAGGAAGAGAGGTTTGGAAGTCAGTGAGACTAGGGAACTGACAGGAGATCGAGCTGGCTGGATGAATGTTGTGAAGAAAAGTGCATGATCAGGGATTTTGGCACCCCTTTTAACATGGCAGCATCTGGACTGACTCTACTGGATACGATTAGGTGAAGCTACAGAACGTGGTGAATGTTTTTGGCGTATCCAATAGGGCCAGGATTCCGGGGTCTTGAATGATGAGTGAATGGAAGCGTGGCCTATTGGATTGGGCAAGTTTGGGCTGTCTGGACATTGCTACTCCTCATCCTGCCCTAGGGTGGGAAAGGAGCTCCGGATGATGATGATGATGATGTAATAAACATGTACATTATATTTTTCAACCGTACATTTCCATCTTGCTCTCTTCCCAGAGGGGAGTTTTTCTTGGAACATGCCCGCGAGAGGTTTATGGTCGGTGAATAGGTGAATTTCGTAACCATATACCAAATCTCGAAACTTTTGTAATGCAAAAACCACTGCAAGTGCCTATAGGTCTGTGCAATAATTTTCTCTGTACCTTTTATTTGTCTGCTGGTGAATGCAATTGGCTGATTATTTCCATGTTTATGTTCCTCCACCAATACGGCCCCTAATCCTTTAAAAGATGCATCTCTGCAAAGTATAAATGGTTTTGTGAAATTAGGATAGGCCAAGCATGGTGCACATGTATGTTTATCTTTTAATTCATTAAATGGTAGTTTTTGTTCCTCTCCCCACTGAAATACAGCTTGTTTTTTCAGCAGGTCGAATAATGGTTCTGCTATGTGAGAGAAATATTGGATGAAAGATCTGTAGTAGCTGGCCAAACCTAAAAATTGTTTTACTTCATCCACATGTATGGGTTCAGGGAAATCCCTTACTTCTTGTATTTTGTCCTCAAAGGTGTGGATCCCCTCTGCACCTAGTCTGTGGCCTAAGAATTTTATTTATAAAGTAAATTTGCATTTAGACTTTCAAATCAACATTGCCTAATTACTGTGGAAAGTACATTATGTTATGGTCCAATATTTTGCAAGACGTCACGTAGCAATGGCATAGGAAACCGGTCTGGAATTGTGTGTTGGGTTAATTTACAGTAACTGACTACCGCACGCATTTCTCCGTTTCGTTTGGGCACGAAGAATAATGGGGCATTCCACGGGGAGACTCATGGCGCAATAATACCCATTTTTAACATCTCATCAACAAATTGATTTGCAAGGGTACGTTGTGAGCATGCTACTCTTTAGGCTGGTACATATATTTGTCCTGGTGTATGTTAATCATGTGTTTAATCAGGTTAGTCCACCCTAATTGTTCTCCAGGTAATGCAACAGTCAGTCCATGTATTTAAGTAAATCCAGTAGATCATTTTCCACATCAAAATTTCCTGAGTCCATCAGATTCTCCTTTATGCACTCCCTGTCAGTCGATTTTATCTTACTTGAAGTTCCAGCTATAGATACTTCCTGTATAGGAGCAGGAAAAGTCTCTAATGTGCTTATACAAGTCCCCCTTTTTATCCGCACTTCTCCATTCATCTGATTAATTAGGAACACAAGAGTTTGCCTCTTGCTCCCCCAGAGGAGCTCCGTCCCCAGCACCCCCCGGAGGGTGCTGCCCCCCGCCCCCGTTGGGAGGGTAACAGCCCCTGGCCCCCCCTGGGAACCTCCACCACCGCCCCACCCCCACTCTTCCTGTGGGGGGGGGGTGCATTGTTGACCCTTCCAAACATCATACTGGCAAGAACACACCTGCCGTTATTCACCCGGACCTTCCCTCATCCATTGTTCCCATACCCCACTGCCCTGAGTTCCCCGTACCCCCCTCTCCGCTGGAAGAGCATACATCTTCATCAGGAAAGAGCAGTAAGTCAGAGAGTGAGGACAATGTTCCTGATCCAGTATTCAGTTTCCGAGGTATGTGAGAGGAGAGAAACCCATACTATCCCAACCTAGACGATCTCAACGACTTGATAAGAGACTTTGGTCTCACAAAGTCCAGTGCGGAGCTTCTGACATCTAAGCTCAAATAGTGGAACTTACTGGACGAAAGTGTGCTAGTCTCAAGCAGAGGAATCGTCACCAAGTGTTCTCCAATTTCTCCACCCTTCGAGATGGAATCAGATTTTGTCAGAACGTGACCTGTCTGATCGAGACAATTGGGATCCCCTGAAAGCAGCACGAATGGCACTTCTTCACTGATGGCTCAACCAAGAGCCTCTCAACCATGCTGCTGTACAACGCAAGCCGGTTCCCATCACTTCTCCTGGCTCATTCAGTGCACCTCAGGGAGGAGTACAAAACCTCAAGATTCTGCTGGACTCCTTGAAGTATGATGAATACAGCTGGGAGGTCATCGGAGATATCAATATTGTGGCATCTAGATGGATTTCCAGGAGTGTTTCACCAAGTTCTACTGCTATCTTTGTCTCTGGGACAGCAGGAACACAATGGCACACTAACAAAGGCGGGACTGGCCACAACGGAACAAGTAATGTCAAGTGGGAGCTGCTGGTGAACCCTAAAAAGGTAAAGATTTCACCACTGGATATCAAGCTGAGCCTTATGAAACAATTCGTCAAAGCTTTAGATAAGGTGTCGACGGCCTTCAAGTACCTCCAAAACTTCTTCCCTAAGCTGTCTGAGGCAAAGATCAAAGTCGGTGTCTTTGTCGGGCCACAGATAAAAAAGATTTTGGAGTTCAAGGAATTTCCTAAAAAGCTCAATAGGGTGGATATGGCGGCTTGGAACAGCTTTATCACAATGGTTTGGGGTTTCCTGGGCACCCACAAGGCCGAAAACTATGTGGAGATGGTCGACACTCATGTGAGAATATATGGCTCCATGGGCTGCAGAATGTCACTTGAAGTCCATATCCTTGCTCGGAGGAGCAAGGCACGCGCTTCCGCCAGGATGTGTTGGAGTTTTAACGCCGCTGCCAGACAGTGTATAACGAGAACATGATGGGAAACTACTTTTGAGAGCTGGTTCATGAAAGTGGCTTTCTTTATACTCGTATATCTCGAAAAACTAGTCATTTTTCAATCTTTTTTATTAATTATTTTCCTAAATACATGTAAATTTAGATTCATTCGAAGCGTTTATCTGGCTTCTTGCGATTAAGAATAAGGAAAATTGCCGGTTTTCTCATTGAAAACAGACAAATTTCGAAATATCGATTTCTTGGTCATAAACCCAAAGTTTAGGCGAATGAGAACCTTTTTCTATACTTTTCAGACATGAGCAACCAGAAAATAAGGGTTACTTACCAGGAACAAAAAATCTGTAACTTTGTGTTATGGATGGGAGTGAAGAGACAATAGGAGGGAGTGGAGAGACAATAGGAGGGAGTGGATAGACAATAGGCAGGAGTGGGGAGAAAGAGGAGGGAGTGGAAGGATAACAGAAGGGAGTGGACAGAAAATAAGAGGAAGTGGAGACATAGTAGGAGGAAATGGAGAGATAACAGGAGGGAATGTAGAGATAGTAGGAGAGGAGTGAAGAGATAATAGAAGGGAGAGGAGAGATAATAGGAGAGGAGTGAAGAGATAATAGAAGGGAGAGGAGAGATAATAGGAGAGGAGTGAAGAGATAATAGGAGGGAGAGGAGAGACAATAGGAGGGACTAGAGAGAAAATAGGAAAGAATGTAGATATGCTAGGAAGGACTGTAGGTAACAGGAGAAAGTGGGGTGACAGTAGGAGGGAGTGGAGATATAACAGAGGTGAGTGGAGAAATTCTAGGGGGGAATGGAGAGATTCCAGGAGGGAATGGATAGATAATATGAAGGAGTCGAGTGATACCAGGAGGGTGGATGGATAACAGGATAGAGTGGAAAGATAATAGGAGGGGGTGGAGAGACACCAGGAGTGACTGGAAAGATAAAAGGAGAGAATGGAGAGATACCAGGAATTAGTGAAAAAATAAAAGGCGAGAGTGTTGAGACACTTGGAGGGAGTGCGGAGATACAAGAAGTGAGAGCAGAGGTATTAAAGAGTTTTTTTGGTCGTATGAATAAGCCGAGAAATACGTTCTTCGGCTAAAGCGGTTAACGAAGAAACTATCTAACTTCCAGTCCGAAAAGTCTCTCTGGATATTATCGCCTGGAAGTGGTAGTAAAATAATAAATAAACATCTTTGTAGTGATTATCTCTGCCAGCAGTCGAATTTTTATAGTATATTTAGAGCTGAGACCAAAGCAAAAATACATATTTTCTAGGTCTTAATTTAATACTTCTGTAGACATTTCAACTGGAATATATGACTAACTATGGTAGGTTGGGACGACCTCCATTTACTTACTTCTTGTGCCACCTTCATGTGGCTCTGCACTGAATGAGAAGTCAGACTGTTTGTTGTTGCCCAGGAAGGTGTTCATTACGTCGGGTAGTAACCATATACACTAGATGGACACCTTGTGGTCTAGTGAGTTAAGTTGCTCCAGACGAATGTGGCCCACAAGAGTTCACATCCGAGGAGTCATTGTGAATTATTTGTTATAATACCATTCACGCACCAGCAACTGGTCAGTCTTGTCTTATACGCTCCTGATGGGTTACTATAGGATTGGACGGTAGATACAGAAGAAATTATGCAATCATATTGGAACTGTGGTCGTTGTGATGATACATGAGTGTCTGCCCCACGTGTATGCTCAACAGTATGTGAGTATAGTCTGTTTCATTCTAGACATCTACATATCAAGTAAAAATGTCTGTCAGTCTCCGTGTCTGTTCCATGTTCAGGAACGTAATTTTCAAGCAACATTATTAAGTATTTGTATGGGTATAGATATGGCCCAGAGAAAGTTCACGTGCACCCTACAGATAGGAAGCGAGGTTGGAGGAGAGAAAGAAGCCCCCGCTCCACTCCTTCACCAAAGTAAAACTCTACAGTTTTCCAGGGGGAAGAAACGAAGTTTTTTTTTAGTAGTAGGCAACAGTGAAATTGATTAACCTGTATCATTGATATTACGCCTGCAGGATCGGGGGAGGGAGCACATTACCCGAGCACCAACCCCTACCCGTGAAGAAAACATTCACAGTATTGGAAATAGCACGAACGGCGTTACGTATGCGTATATTTATTCGCTTGGTTATGTTGTAAGCACCTCAGGAACTAGAACTGCAGTTTGGGGGAGGGGAAGTAGCTGCCATCCTGAACCCCACAGTTTTAAAGAAAAGGAACGATTACTTATACGTGTGTACAGACCAGAATGGGTCATGGGCACCATAGAAAATTGGCAAAAATGCTGCAGAAGGAGGCACAGTTCCTGACCCCCTACCCGCAAACTCAGTAAACAAAGATCTATCAATCTACCTATCTATTGCCAGACGTTTCAATCCCGTTTGGGGTGGCCACAAACAAATCGCCTCCACGTCACCCTGTCCCCCGCCATTTCACTGCCCTGCTCCCAACTCACACCCCCCTCTCTCATATACCTCTCCACCCCATCCCTCCATCTCATCCTCGGCCTCCCCCTCCCTCTTCCCCCCTCCACCTCACTCACATACACTCTCTTCGTCAGTTTTTCACCCTCCATCCTCTCCACATGGCCAAACCACCTCAGTGTGTTCCTCGTAACACTTCCTATCACATCCACATCCACACCACAACGCTCCTTTATATCCTCATTCGTCAGCCTGTCTCTCCATGTGACTCCATAGGCTCCTCTTAAATAACTCATTTCCACTGCTCTCACTCTTGATTAGTGTCCTTCCAACAACGTCCAAGCTTCACTTCCATACGTTAGAGCTGGTATCACAATGCTGTCATGTAGTAACTTTTTCACTTCCATGCTCACTTCCCTGTTTCTTATCACTGCTTTCAAGGGACCAGTAACCTTTCTTCCCTGCTGTACCTTTCAAGCACTTCACCCTCCAAACCTCCATCCTTACTCATCACACTACCCAAGTACTGAAACGTACTCACATTCTCCAATTCCTCACCATCCAACCTCGCTGTACATTCGCTGACTTCACCTCTCTCAAAGACCATCACTTTACACTTCCCCATATTCACCTTTAGATTCCGTTTCTTACACACTCTCTCAAACTCATCCACCAAGCCTTGCAGCTCCCCTTCATCTGCAAACAACAGTACAGGGAGTTTCCAAACACTATCCTCTCTCACAAACTCCAACATCCACTACCCTACCTTGTACCTCTTTTATTACCCCATCCATGTACAGATTGAACAACCATGGAGACATGACACATCCCTGTTTCAACCCAACCTTCAATGGGAAAAATTCACTTAGTTCACCATCCACATGCACTGCAGCCTTCGCACCATCATACTTACTCTTCACAGCATTCAACAACTTCCCATCTACTCCATATATTCTTAACGCTTTCCACAATCCTTGTCTATCCACCCTGTCATACGCTTTCTCCAAATCCATGAAAGCCGCATACAACTTCGTTCTCTTCTCTAGAAACTTTTCCACTAAAGATCTAAGAATGAATATCTGATCTACACAACCTCTTCCCTTCCTAAAGCCTCCCTGTTCTTCTCCAACTAATTCTTCTGTTCTTTCTCTAACTCTGTCAGTAAGTATCCTACCATACACTTTTCCTATTATACTAAGAAGACAAATGCCCCTATGATTACCACACACTTCTTTTTCCCCTTTTCCTTTGTACAAAGGAATAATTATACCCGACTTCCAATCTTCCGGGACTCTACCTTCCTCCCAGGCCAATCTGCACATCTTCCACATCCATTCTACTACTATCTCTCCCCCATGCTTCAGCATTTCACAACACACTCCATCAATTCCTGGGGCTTTCCCCAATTTAACTTTCTTCATTGCTTCCACAACTTCTATCCTACTGATTTCTTCCTGTCTTCTCACCTCCCTCCTTCTCCCAGCCATTCCCCAGCCACTTATATTCGCATTACTTCCATCCTCTATGTTCAACAATTCCTTAAAGTGTTCTCTCCATCTGCCCACTTTTTCTCCCTTCTCCATTAGTAATCTACCATTTTTATCTTTCACTCTCCTGGTAACCTCACTTCCACCCTGTCTTACTCTCTTCACCTCTTTCCAGAACATTTTATTACAGTCCCTCCACTTTACACTCAAATTCCTTCCAATTGCTCATCCACTCTCTTCTTACTCTCTCTTACTAATCTTTCACCTCTCTCTTTCTTTCTACATATAACTCTCTCTTCCGCCTCTCAACTTCTTCCACGCCGCTATTTCTCATCCATTCATTGTATGCTTTCTTCATTTGTGCCACAGCCTGTCTCACCTCTTCAGTCCACCACGCTGTTCCTTGCACCCCCCTCCGTCTTCTCTTCCTCCCACACACCACATCACATGCTGCACATATTTCTTCTGTAAATATCTTGCACACACCTTCCACATCCCCCATCTGCTCCAGTTCATATTTGCCTAATCGTTCCTCCACTTCTCTCTTATACTCTGCCGTTTTCTCATCCTCTTGTAACCTTTCCACTCTCCTTACAACTACTCCTTCCTCTCGTCTTTCCCTTCTTCTATTTCTCCATCTTACTTGGATCCTAATTCTGGCCACCACCAAGTAGTGGTCAGAAGTCCACTCCCCCAGCCTCTATAAGCTCTTGCATCCATTACACATCTTCGTATCCTTTCATCCACGGATACATAATCAATCATTGCCTTCCTTTCATTCAGTTCACCACCAACCCTTCTCATCACTCGCCATGTATACCTGTGGATCATTTTATTCATGAAGAGGGTATTGGCTATCACCAACCCCCTCCCAGCACAGATGTCCACTAACGCACTGCCATTCTCATCTATCTCAGCAGGCACACCCCACTCACCAACTATTCCATCCATCTTCACATTCCCTACTTTACCGTTCATATCATCGATCAAGAACACTCTCTCATTCCTTCCATACTTTTCCATGCACACTTCCACATTTGTCAAGAACTCTTCTCTCACTCTGCTAGCACGATCTTGCGTTGGCCCATACACACAAACACAATCACCCACATTTGTATTCCAGCTTTCAACCTTACCCATACAATCTTTGACCCAAGTGAGCCATACTGTCTTATGCTCTTCTTCCATCTTTTACTCACAACTATACATACTCCCTCTTTTGCCCTCTCATTCTCACCTACTCCTGGACATATCCCCATCCATACTCCCATTCTCTCACACTTTCTCCTCTCCATTTTGTTTCAGTTATTCCAGATACATCCACTTTCGCACCCTCAAGCACCTGGATAATCTCTCTCTCTTTCACCTCATCATTCGCAGCTCTTGCATTCCATGTTGCCATTACCAAGTCCTTTGTCCGGTCCTGGGTCGTCACCGTTTGGTCAGTCCTTGTCCGAGGCTTCTTGTTTGTCTTTTTAGTTAGTTGTTTTCCGAGGAGGGGCACTAACCCTTCGCCAACCATTTTAGTCGCCTATTACGACAAGCAGAGATACGGGGGGAGTATTCTTGAAAAAAAAAAAACCCTACCCCCAGGGGTAAAAGCAAAGAAATGAGTATAAAATTAAGCAGAGGTGTTTCACTACTGCTAAATAAGCCATTTTTTAACGCATAACACTGACAATCTTTCTGATGTGCCACTAAACTGCGGAATGGATTGCATAAGGTATTTTGCAGATTTTTTTGAACATGTGTAAGCTTTAAAATTCAGTAGCTTACACCCTTGTATATCTTCACTCCCGCGTACTGTTGTGTTTGTTTTCAGTTCGTCGTAGTACGAGTATTATTACAGTATTTTGAGCGTCACTTAGCATTAATATTGTTTTCATTTCACTTAGGAAGCTTTTCCACTTTTATACCTTCCAGTACTTCCTTCGCTTCACTCTCTCCTACTATTTTCGTTTCTTTCTGTCCTAGTATCCTTCCACTTCGCTCCCTCCTAGTGTCTATCATCTCTTTATGAAAAAGAGAACGCATAAGAATCAGGATCGGGATCCTCCTCGCAGAAAGCATGGAAGACTCCTCTCCACCACACATAATGGAGCATTGCACAGCACGACACACTGAGATGCAGGCACAACTTCAACAGTGTAGGAAGTCAATGGGACAGCCCCATAAGGGAAGTTCCTTTCATGCGGACGACGGGTTTGCTCGATCGGACATACCGGAGTTGAGCAACAGCAACCTCCTCTTAATTAAGATTGGTAAACATGCCTTCGGGCTGACGAGTTAAATGGTCGGGACATAGCAGAGAGAGAGTGAGAGAGAGTGAGATGGGCAAAGACGTCTTCGGGTTGAACTAGTGAAACGGTCGGGATATAGCAGAGAGAGAGAGAGAGAGAGAGAGAGAGAGAGTTTTAATATTTGCAGTTAGAATATTTAGAAACAAGAATTTGCATGAACAAATTACTGTTTACCAATGCAGTACGAGAATGTATTATTAACGTTTGTTTTTGCCACTTGCAGACAGTTTAATTCGTTTTAGGGAAGGCTTTTCTGGCCTGAATAGTTAAACACATCCTCCTTAAACCATCAGTACGAGACGTATTTCATATCTGAGCAAATCTTAGCAAAGGGGTAATTATTGTCAAATCAACTAATTTGAGGCAGTCATTTAAACTGTCAATGATATATTGCTATACTGCACATTAGAGTGCAAAATGTAATTGTACACTCGTAATTATACACTTCTCTGAATAACAGTACTTTCTGCTCTTCAGTTTCTCCTAGTATTATTTCTTCTTCCGATCACCATAGAATCTCTCACCTTCCCCACTCTCATTTCTCTATTTCCAAATATCTCTTTACTGCCCTCTTCTTACCTCTCCACTCTCTCCTTCACTCCTCCTAGTATCTATCTGATTCCTCCATGCATATCTCCACTTCACTCCTACCTCCTTCCTCGTTTCTCTCCATTTCTTCTAGTGTCTTTTCACTACCCCCTAGCAGTTTTTCATTCCCTCATAGTGTCTCCAGTTTCTTTTCGTCTCTCTCTGCTTCCGCCTAATGTCACGATTTCCTCCAAATATCTGGCCTTTTTCACCTAATAGCGTAGTATCTCCCGACTTCCTCATATTATCATTACTTTCTCCTATTATCATTCCACTTAATCCAATCCATTCCTTCCTAGTCACCTCACTTCCTCCTAGTATTTCTCCACTCCACTTCCTCCTGGTATTTCTCCACTTCACTTCCTCCTAGTATCTCTCCACTTCGCTGCGTTGTATTTCTCAACTTCACTCCCTCTTAGTATCTCTCCACTTTCAACGGTAAATTTCCTCCTCCTAGTATCTCTCATTTCCTCCTGTTGTCATTCCACTTCCTCCTGGTATTTTAAAAGATCCATTCCAGGTCCTCCTAGTATCTGTCCACTTCATTTCTTAGTATCTCTCCACTTAACTTCTTCTTAGTATCACTCCACTTCACTTCCTGTCAGTATCTGTCCACTGCACTTCGACCCAGTATCACTCCAATTTCCTTCCTACCAAACGCAAAGGAGAATGTGTGAATATTGAAAGGCAAAAGCACGCGCGCAGTCGTGTGTGTGTGTGTGTGTGTGTGTGTGTGTGTGTGTGTGTGTGTGTGTGTGTGTGTGTGTGTGTGTGTGTGTGTGTGTGTGTGTGTGTGTGTGTGACGTAATGAAAATAATGTACGTAAGTTAAGCTACAGTTTATTCAAGATGGAACAGGGGAAGAGGAGTTTAGAGTTTGGACCCTGGGTCATAAAAAGTTATCGTGGCTGTTACTCTTTAAAAAAGCAACATTACTGCCAGGTGGAATAGTGTATAGTGTGTTTGTGTGTGGAAGCGCACAGTGGAGTGGTATATTACTGCTGTTGCTGGAAGCAATGTGGATGCATGTTCATTAAGAGTTGATCAAGCGTATTATCTGAATGAAAAAGAATTAGTTTTTCTTTCACGTTTTAACCTCATTGTTACAGCATATCTCCCATAAACTTTCATTGTGGTTAAGTTTTTCAAAGCCACCGTCAAATGCGTCTAATCCCTTCAGTACAAATGCATTATTTTTCTTCTTTCTATCTTCAGGCTTTTTTCTTAAGTTTTAGGAGAAATTTAATACAAGAGATTAGCTACAGCTGTAACACACTCCTTGATTATAGAGTTTTTCTGACTTTCAGTGCAATTGGAGACAGCCAGAAACAAAATATATACCGTACCTTAATATGCTATCTGAGTAAAGGATTTAAAAGGCTTTGGAAAGGTTTCTGTTAGTGAAGGAATTAACTTCTTCAGTTCTGGCACGTTAGCTAATGCCAGACGACTTTATTTAGGTCAGGTAAGACATCGTACGGCTGCTCAGTATGAAGAGTCTAAGTAACTCCTTCTATACCATGACTTTTCTACTTGTTTCATCTTTCTACCACCAAACAACTGCATTCACTTTAGCACAGACTTTTCGAACTGGAGGGGTTAAGTAATGTCTTCATTAACCCCCTCAGTGTAAAATGGTTCTCCATAATCTTTATAATCTTTGGGGTAGTGAGTACAGTAAGCTTTGTAAAACTCTTCTACGAACTGGGACACCCCATTATAAGGCGGTCAAATATGCTAAACACATCACAAAAGACTAAAAAGAAAAAAAAAAAGTGACAGTAGATGTAAGTCCGACCCCATATAAATGAGGTTTTAGAAACTGATCATTTTTCCGTTATTTCAGTGTCCAAGAAATATTGTCAAGCCAACAACTGTCAGGAATTCATTAGCATTAGGAGTGCTGATATAATAATTATAACAAAACATGGGACACTCACACATCATGCTGGCAAGAACAACCTAGTTGTAAAAACGTGTTTATATGTGATTTCCGTTTAATCGCCAATTCTTTCTGTTATTTCCATTTCCAAATAAATTGTGAATATTTTTATATTAATATTATTCATTTACAAACATTATAAGCAAACACCTGAGACCAATGTTACTTTTAAAAGTATTTCAAATAAGTACAATACAGAGAAACATTAAATAGCACGTAAGGTGAACAGTAGGAATGTACAGAAGATAGTAACGATGGCTCCCTCCTGTCTAATACAGACTCTCTCTCTCTCTCTCTCTCTCTCTCTCTCTCTCATGCTAACAGTGAATTAGAAACAGGATTTCTTGTTGCAGAACATGTAAAATAAATTATCTTGCAATATAGAAGCTGATGATTAATGTGGGCTACTTTTTACCTGCTTGTACGTGTGTCCACATACTGTACACGTACACACACAAATATACATACATACACACATGCACAATCAAAAATAATTATACACACGTGCACACACGTACCGTCACACACACACACACACACACACACACACACACACACACACAAAGTGTATCAGTCAGGTGTCGAGTTTGCTTAACTGTTATAAATAATCACAATTACATAAATTTAAATGGAGGAAGTGACTTGAGATAGTTAAGGATTAATGGTGTACCCGTACGCAGTTTCTGTTTCCATGCACATAATATCTATTTACCTATCTATTTATCCATCTATCTATCTATCTATCTATCTATCTAACTAGAGAGATAATATATAATATATATTTGTGTATATATATTATATAGATAGATAGACAGATAGATAGATATACAGATATTATGTACATGCAAACTGAACCATTAATCCTTAACTATTTCAAGTCACTTCATCCACCTAACTTCATGTAATTCCAATTGTTTAAAACAGTCATGCAAACTCTATATAGTTAAGGATACTCAAGGATTAATGGCGTACGCAGTTTATATATATATATATATATATATATATATATATATATATATATATATATATATATATATATATATATATATCCTTTTCATAGCTCTCTTTTACCCATTTTTTTTTTTCCATGTGACCATATCATGTAAACGCGATGTTTTCAATACAGTTGTTTACAAACTTCCTTACTCCACATCTTTCACGAATCACATTACTTCTTATCCTATCCACTCTCCACACATATTTCTGAAGAACCTTATCTCCACCGCTGCAACTCCTGAAATTCATTTTCATGCCACACCAAAATTTCACACCTATAAATGAACGTGGAGACAAAATTCCTTCACGCAATCATCATGTGACCGCCACGTTCAGACGTCACCTTCTCTCTCAACAATCATCACTTTACTCATATGTACACTGAATTTCAAGGAATGGCACTCACACATAAAATAAAAATTCCCTACCAATATGGACAGCTCTGCTCAGCATTAGCTAGCAGCATAGCAGAAGTCAAGATGACAAAATATGGACTGAGTGATCGAAAATTATCATACTTATCAAGTCTGATTAGGAAGGTGGTGCTCAAGATTATAGAAACTTGGTCTGCTGTTTGAATGGAGGGGAGTTTGATCCCACCCTGAAACAGAGAACAGTTTGATAACTTGAACCTCGTTAATTTGATTTTTAACAAGACTGCATAAGATATTTCTTTCCGTCTCAGTAAAGAAATCTTCATAATGGTGCCTTCTCACTAGAATTTATGCATGATCTTCAATAAAATCGTCTAATGACACACAGACAGGACAGACGTCACTTCCTCCTGCATAATATTAACTCACCACCCAGGTCTTCATAAAACCCGCCTCTTCCCCACTCAGCCTCCACATCAGACTTAGCCAGATCTAAACCTAATAAGGAAAGTTTGGCCATTATCACAACACTTTATCACCCTTCCCACGTATTCTTACTTTTCGATACACGACAAACTCGCTGTGCCGTCTCACACACACACACACACACACACACACACACACACACTAGTTGCTTGTGTGAGCAAATCCATTTTATGAAGGTAGTTGACTTAAAGCTTCTTCTCTTGGCCTCCCTTGTCACTATTCAAGGGATACAGTAGAGAATACCATACTATGTAAATTACTGGCCACATTTCGTTACTCAGGTGTTTCTGATGTACAATATATGCTGATGTCCTTCGATAAGCAAAGCACTCACCTGAAAATAAAGTCAAAGGAAAAGTACATTAGAATCTGCTTCCCAGATGCTAAAATTTACTTATTTTAAAGAAAAGATAAACCATGTAACATTATATTCGGCAACAGTCCTACCATATAATATGATGACTATGAAAATTGCTGCACAGTGTTTTATTGTACTCTTCTCAAAACTTCTTCCCAATAAATAAATATCCCTTGTCGTACCTACGGGCCAGTGGTATCAACTAGGATACTTATCTGTGGATGGCCGACAGGTGATGGTTTCAGTATGAAGTGAAAAACATAGGGCTATTTCTATATTCTGTCATGTTGCGGGTAGCGTTTCAGACCATTGTTTTGTGATCAAGACAATAATGGTTTTAAATTTTTATAGTCCTATGTTCCTCTTGTTTCTTTTTAGTTAAACATAAACATTTAATTAGATAAAGCTCGACTGGGCATTGGGACAAACTCTACAGTATATTAACCAGCCCCGTCCCGTCGACGTATGGGTACGTTGCAACATTTTGCATTTGCCAGTCCCGACGACGTACTGGTACATCATGCAATTGCAAGGTCCTTAATTTGCACAATTTTCAATTTTCGCACGTGATTTTTCGTACGTATACATGGGACACCTTCCTCTATTCCTCTACAAGATGCCAAGCAGGGACAATGCCTTACACTGCATAACCTCCCCCCTCCCCCTCTCACGCCATTGTCTCGGCAATTCACCTGTTATCAGTGACCTTGCCAGTAAAAACATTCAGGGCCAGAGTGATTCCCCAATCGATGACAATGTGGAGGACAAAGTTTACATAGCATTAGAGGAAGAAACAGTCAGAAATAAAGATCAGATAATGTGGCAAAAAAAGGTCAGGTATGGTGATGAGTTAGTGAGTGAAACAATGCTTATAATGCCTATATTACTGTTTGAAAACCAATATACTCTCGTACTACATATAAATTCGTACCAAGTAAATAAATAAATACCGTTTATGAGTGGTGTGAAATAGTTACCCTCCCATAGAACTCGTTTTCTTTGGTGCTAGCCTGTTAGAAAACCCAGTCAGGTAAGGAGGTACTCCTACCTGCATCGAGAATTTTTAACCTCAGGTGAGCGATTTCTCTATGAATTTTCGATGTTTCTCAACAAAAGCTGAGGTTTTAGCCAAAATAAAATTTTTCGAAAATCCCTCGGGATTGGGGGGTGTCAGAGGTGTGAAATAGCTCAGGACGTGACAGGTTAATATATCTTTTGTGAAGTAGAGAGGAATCATGACCATATTCTTGATTCACCCCTGATGATTTAATTCCACTGAAGACAAACCACTGCAACCACAGTAAGTCTCCATGGGACGAATAAAATACAGAGTATTTTAACAGAATGTCCATCGTGAGAGCCTTAAAAGCTTTAGTGCATAGGAAGAATCCACTTCACCATTGTAAATTCGCTTGGCGTTAACCAGATGCAGTGCTAAGTAAGTAATTACTGGTTAAATGATTTAAGAAAAGAAATTATCAACCTGGGAGGGATTAACCCCTTGAACTCATTGATGCATTTTGTGTATTTTTCCTGCCACCAAACGATCATACTCAGCTCAAGACAGTTTTAAACTGGTAGAAATAAATATAGCTTTCATTAACCTCTTCACTGTGACATATCTTCCCTATGCTGAAAGAGAAATATCTGGTGGTCATAAGAGTAACATTAAAAAGATGTACTCGGGTTGAAATTATTAACATTTTTAATGCTGCAGATTCCTTGTGGGTATAGCAAACCGTGTGTCGTTATGGGAAGTAAAATGCAAATTAAGTACATCGTAGCCAAAGGATTATCAAAGGCTTCATCATGCCTAAGGGGTTACATAGATCACCCAAAATTTGAAGAACTTGCCCATCTTAGTTCACGTTATCCTATCCCAAGGTCTCCTAATTGCACCTACATGTATTCTCGCCATAATAGCCTGATGAGGGCCAGTTCGGGAAGTGAAAATAACACGCTAAGAACTCAGTAATTAGCCTTGCAGGAGTGGTATGGGCTAATGAAGACCATAAAAGGCATCATGGACGATAAGGACACTGGTCTAGTTTACATGATGTAGCTGTGGACATCACACGGCATTACTCACACACCTGCTAATAGCTTCAGTATTACCATCATCATTATAATTGCCCTGGTCCCCTTCACAACTACCGCCAGCACCACCATAATCATTATCTGCATCACTGTCATGATTATTATCATCTCCACCACCATCATCATTATTATCACCATCATCATTATCCTAACATTATTTCAACTACAACATGGAATGGATGGAATCATTTGAGACGAACCATATAAATTACACAATGATAACTTGAGACAATTTTCTGTTTTATTGCCCCAAAAAACAAATATTATAAATAAAAAACACATTTGGCATATGTTCCAATCAGTCTACGGATTCCCACCCGAGACCCACTATTCCTACGAGTCACACCATTACGTGTCACTACTTCATCACAAATACCCACTGCAGATTTTGAATAAACTCTAGGGCTGCCTCATTTAGGACTGGTGTGATCGCATTACCTGGTATGTATGTATGATATATCGAAGAATCTTGTGGAAGATCAATAGAGTCTGTTTTAAAGAAAGCCTAAGATCATCAAACACCAGTAGGGAATTAACTTTCTGAAAGCAATGGTCCTGGAGCTTCTTTCAAGATTTGGACCAGATCACATGGTGTTATATTGAGTAAATAGAGCACAAAGTTACTAACAAATGACATACCAATGTAGTGAAGAATGTAAGTGCACTGAACAGAATAATATTAACGTAGAAAGCGACCACAGAATGGTGAAAAATCGGGTTGTACTGAACTAAAGAGTGAAACCAGTATGATTTAGTTTGTCATTTCAGTTTATAAGCTTTTAGTTGATACATGAAGTAGATGCCGTTACAGAAGTAACGAAATATTCGTAAGGCGAATACACAAATCAACGATGGTAGTAGGAGGCAGGCAATACACATGTGCAAATTTCAGCATTTAGAGTGGACGAAGAACTCTAGAGGAGAAATGGAATGTCCCGGCAAGGAAGATGAGACATCAAACTGAAGCAAATTAAATAGAGTGTACCGACACGTCACAGTAAAAAAAACACCTTCGCTCATACAGCAACACCACATCTGACTGTGATGAGTCTAACGCATCACAATAACAATGGTGGGTATTAATGCCCAAAATGCACGTAACGTGTGAAGGATGCATGGGATAAAAACCCAGTACGTGTGTCGTAAAACTACCGGACATCAGCAACGAGCTTAGTACCTTTTGTCCAGAGTGTGATGCGAAAAATAAAAATCGTTCTTCTTGCTTTCTCTAAGGACTTCGGGAACTAACTCATTCTAGGTTGCAAGTAAGATATAACACTGAACATTATTTTGTGAACAAGTGTGGAAGTAATTTCACTGACAAAACTAACAACATCTAAAAACCTGTAGTGATACAAAGTTTGGATATTTAACCTTTCGTAGTGGAAAACTCTAGTCCCTTTAACCATTTTTATCGGGAAACTCTAGGCCCTTTAACCATTTTTAGTGGGAAACTCTTACTCCTATTGATGCTGGCTGAAGTTTATGGATTGAAGGGCATGTGAAAAAGGACGAGAAAAACTTTGAAACTCATTGCACACACACACACACACACACACAAATCCCACTTACCACCACTTTCCTGAAGACAGCTACATACATACATACATACATACATTGATTTTTTAATTTATACACAGGTAATTATTATAAGACGAAAAGATCACAGCACCTGATTAGAAAGTACTCACGTTATGTAATTTATTTTGAATTAAGATACAAAAAACATTGTGTAACAGGCATCATGTTATGTCCAAGTCTCGTATACTGTAACGGAATTGATCACTTGCTAGTTTTGGGAAGGAAACAGTTGAAACTATAGACGTATTTTTCTTTCTATCCGTAAAATTAACCTTTAAAATATGTAAACATCATGTGAAAATACCTTTAGCCAAATTTCAAATACTTCTTGAAGAAGGTTATGTTTCGATTTAATCGTAAATATGGAAAACAATGCCCAGTTTTCCAAACTCTGTTAAAAGATATACAGTCTTCAATATTGCACTTACCTCATTTACGGTTCATTCGAAGATAGCAGTGTTAAGCAAGGACCTCATATTGTCAAGTTTATTTTCAATCGGTATATTTCTGTTTTAAATGCGATTTGTGCTATTTCTATGAATATCATCAGTGTCGATATTTTCAATGTTTTTGTGACCCCAAATTCGCAAGTGGCCAATTACAACAAGGGCATGCCTTATTTAAGGTAGTTTTCGGTCAAAGTCCTAACGGAAGCATTGTTAGGACTCCATATTATTATTACAAATCATAATAGATAAATAGATAAATAGATAGATAGAGAGACAGATAGAAGCAGGAAGTCAGATGATGAGAAGGTACTGTGTCTGCGAGAATCGAGCAATGCTAAACATGTTTACACACTCTTAACTCAAGGAATGCTTTATAGGCACACGACAGCGCCTCGTGACCATACACACACATACACACATACCCACACACAGGCTTCTAGAACTTTCCAACCACAGTGTAACACACGTGACACGACCCCTGCTACACCAGAATTTAGGAAGCAGAGGCAGAAGGAGACAGGCCATAGAACCGGCAGGTAGTAGGGAGAAGGGCTTAGCAACATGGAAGAGAGAGAGAGAGAGAGAGAGAGAGAGAGACAGGAGGTAGTTCGAGGGGACTCTATACTTCACTCGTGTGTGAGAGACTTTGTTAATATTTCCAAGACAAATAAAAATAGTCCCATACTATTCTTTACCTCTCCTGTCATTGCATGACAAAAGGGAACCAAGATTATCTACTTACAAGCCTACTCACGTATAACAACCGCTCGTCCACAAGTCTAATATATATATATATATATATATATATATATATATATATATATATATATATATATATATATAACTTCTCTACAAGTTACTACAAAGTCTTTCATGACAGCATTATCCACACTGTGGTATTGCTGTCCAAAGACTTTTTAACTTAAGAAAGACCGTCACACACTGCCGTGCTGCGTAGGTGGGCGAGGAAACAGCCATAGTTTAACATGCTTCATCATTCATATACAGGGTCTCCCGGGACTTGACGCACTAACTTCAGGTGGTGATATTATGGCTGATTTTGAATACAATGTGCTATGTCAACATGGGTCCAATTCTCAGCCGTTGTAAAGCTACAACTACTAATGATCTTAACAACAAACCAGGTCTCCCTCATAATTCACCGATAAAGTTATCAGTAATGGTTGTAAATTGGGTCCAGGCTGATATAGCATTTTTTACTCGTAATCGATCCTAAAAGTAAAACCATCTTGAGTTAGTAAGTGAAGTCCCGTGACACCCTGTATAGTACGCCATGTATTACTCTTATATCATTCGCCGCATATCAAACATCACACATCATACACTGTACGTCATTTTTCAGATATAATACATCACATATTCTCCATCATAACGTTCAACGACATAACCATCATGATAATTATTGTGACTGTCAATTAGGAAAATATTCTTCCAGGATATCCCAGGGACAAATACGAGTATGAAGGAGAACAACGTTTACATTAATGTCTGTCTACTTCACGAGGATAGCTGAAGCAAACAATCAACTTCGTGCTGATGCAGATCCCAAATTCCCTTAATTCCAGAAGCAGCGCTCGAATTTACGATCCGAGTTCCTGTTTTACTTCCAGGTATGAACAAGCTGGAGCAAAGCAGTGGAAAAAGGCCCGGTGTGATTCACATGGACTGTACATAATACGCAAACATCC
Organism: Coenobita brevimanus; assembly: GCF_032717465.1. NCBI lineage: Eukaryota > Metazoa > Arthropoda > Malacostraca > Decapoda > Coenobitidae > Coenobita > Coenobita brevimanus. The sequence goes on along the minus strand of NC_136983.1, from coordinate 9,636,766 downwards.
TAGTCTTTATTTCACATTCTCAGTTTTACTCCACATTATGGCAGAAAAATGTCGAATGTATAATGCAAATCCCGACTTCAGTCCCTACATTCGAACAGATCATGGTAACGAACATGTGTTAACGAGAGAGTGAAAATAAAGAGGAGTTAAATATGTGATCGGAATTTAACCCGCCCCATCCCGTCGACGTATGGGTACGTTGCAACGATTTGCATTTGCCAGTCCCGGCGATGTACCAGTACGTCGTGCAATTGCAAGGTCCCTAATTTGCACAATTTTCAATTTTCGCACGTGATTTTTCGTATGTATACACGGGACACCTTCCTCTATTCCTGTACAAGATACCAAGCAGGGACAATGCCTTACACTGCATAACCTCCCCCCTCCCCCCCTCACGACATTGTCTTGGTAAAGGACCTGTTACCAGTGACCTGGCTAGTAAAGTTATTCAGGGCCAGAGTGATTCCCCAATCGATGACAATGTGGAGGACAATGTTTACATAGCATTAGAAGAAGAAACAGCCAGAAATAATGATTAGGTAGTGTGGCAAAAATAGGTCAGGTATGGTGATTAGTTAGTGAGTGAAACAAAGCTTATAATGCCTTTATTACTGCTTGAAAACCAATATACTGTCATACTACATATACATTCGTACCAAGTAAATAAATAAATACCGTTTATGAGTGGATAAAATAGTTACCCTCCCATAGAACTCGTTTTCTTTGGTGCCAGCATGTTAGAAAACCCACTCAGGTAAGGAGGAACTCCTACCTGGATTGGGCACTTTAAACCTCAGGTGAGCGATTTCTCTATGAATTTTTGATGTTTCTCACCAAAAGCGAAGGTTTTAGCCAAAAAAAAAAAAATCGAAAATACCTCGGGACTGGGGGATGTCGGAGGTACGGAAAACCTCGGGACGTGACGGGTTAAAAATTACCCATTACATTGCTGAAGTGTTGAGTAGTTCTGGAAAAGAAACTGTAGACGATGCGCTTATTAGCCCTTACTAGTTGGAAAAGCTCTAGCATTTATATTCCACTTAAATTTAGACGACATTGTTAACCCGTCACGTCCCGAGGTTTTCCGCACCTCCGACATCCCCCAGTCCCGAGGTATTTTCGATTTTTTTTTTTTTTTGGCTAAAACCTTCGCTTTTGGTGAGAAACATCGAAAATTCATAGAGAAATCGCTCACCTGAGGTTTAAAGTGCCCAATCCAGGTAGGAGTTCCTCCTTACCTGAGTGGGTTTTCTAACATGCTGGCACCAAAGAAAACGAGTTCTATGGGAGGGTAACTATTTTATCCACTCATAAACGGTATTTATTTATTTACTTGGTACGAATGTATATGTAGTATGACAGTATATTGGTTTTCAAGCAGTAATAAAGGCATTATAAGCATTGTTTCACTCACTAACTAATCACCACACCTGACCTATTTTTGCCACACTACCTGATCATTATTTCTGGCTGTTTCTTCTTCTAATGCTATGTAAACATTGTCCTCCACATTGTCATCGATTGGGGAATCACTCTGGCCCTGAATAACTTTACTAGCCAGGTCACTGGTAACATGTCCTTTGCCAAGACAATGGCATGAGGGGGAGAGGGGGGACATTATGCAGTGTAAGGCATTGTCCCTGCTTGGTATCTTGCACAGGAATAGAGGAAGGTGTCCCGTGTATACATACGAAAAATCACTTGCGAAAATTGAAAATTGTGCAAATTAGGTACCTTGCAATTGCACGACGTACTGGTACGTCGCCGGGACTGGCAAATGCAAATCGTTGCAACGTACCCATACGTCGTCGGGACGGGGCGGGTTAAGGTGAGTGAGCCACATGAGCTTAAGAGAGTTAATGCTGTCACCATTAACTTTATTCTTCCACTACAGCTAACATGCATATAAATCACCAAGAAGCTTATTAAACATTGCATAGCATCTCTGCAATGGTTGAAAATTAGACCCTTGATGATTTTAGCGTGTAAATAGGATATCAGGAATTGCATGGTAGCTCAGTAACAGTTTAAGAAATGGACACATAATACGGTACATCATTAACAAGGGTCATTGGTGATTATCACACAGCGTCGTAACGGCTGAGAACAGGATGCAGTGTTAATATTGCGATCATGAAAATTAGCCTGAGAATACCCTCGTGAAATATGATACTTTTACTATGACAATCGGTACCTCTCTTTCCTGACGGGGCATCCAGTTAGGGAGCTGCTCTGCCAATTCCAGGGGGCATTTCCTTGCCGACACAGTAACGGGTTCTCTCATAGCGATTCACAGTACTATTTATTCTGCACTACGTTGTCCATCATGTCGTTGAGAGAAAGAGAGAGAGAGAGAGAGAGAGAGAGAGAGTCTGCCAGAGAAAAGTGTCATTATCACTCCGTCTCCCAGTTACGGTTATGCACAGCATTTGTCGAAATGGGGACAGAGTAGCTGCACTCTACCTCACTCAGTGCAGAGTTTGTAATGTCCCTGATGCTGTTGTGTCCTTGGAAAAGAGGTATCTTGTATAATTTTCTTGAGCGTATGCACTTGCATAATTTGAAGGTTTTCAATACCTTATATATATATTGTATATACCAGGTAATCTTGGGCATCGCAAATTCGAAAGAAACAAAAAAGTTTCAAAACACTCTGAAAAGCATGCCGAGTTAAGAATTTTCGGCCCACCTCAGGCCAACATCAGGTACTTTATTTGTCCTACAGTGTCAGGATCACTAATAGTAAATATATAAATGTGGACCTTATTGAAATTAAACAAGTAAATGCAAATCCCAACTGACCCAAGAACAACCCTCCATCTATTTAACCCTTTGATGGCTGACTTATGAATCCAAATTAAAATATCCAAATTAATTCTATTTTGAAACGTAATATCACATTGATGATCTCTTTAGATTACAAGCAGTACTGACAGGTAACAAATTTATTTATTTACTTTATTTTGTTTCTAAATTAGGAACATTGACATTTTCATGCTCCAAATAATACTCCAAATGGATTTTTTTGTTTTTTATGTCTCCGAATCTGGGCAAAGGCTTCAGGGCCTATATCTCGGGGGCAATAGCCTATCCCAAGGCCCAGCAATCTTCCTACACCTCCACATGTCACCACTTCGGTGCTAACACCCACCGTCCATATTGAATACATGCTAGGGCTGTCTCATACAGGACTGGTGTAATGGTATTAGCGGGGGTACTTTTACGACATGTCAGCGGGTCAACTGGTAGATCAGGAAAGTCTGCTTTTATGAAATTCAAATCCTTAAACTGTTCCCTGCCCCAGCCGGGATTCGAACCTGGGTCTATCAGGACTGCTGGCCGCCTCTCTACCGATTCAGCCACCGCCTCCTCCTATTTCAATTTATTCTCATATACAGAATTCAAAATGAATTATACTGTTATGAAAACATTTGACTCAGATTTATTTCACCCAATAAGGTATACTGAACACTGAACACTCTTCAAATGCCAAAATTACAACTCACATTTCTGTTTGCCACATAATTTCATCAAACATTTTTACTTTTGGTGGAAGGACTCACTACACAATTTAGGTAGTCTTTTTTTTACATTTCATGCACTTCACCCATGTGTTCTTCATGCACTGAGTGCATCTACCATGGGAAAGTGTAACCAGAATGTGACTCTTCATCATATCTCACTACTTTGGCCAAGGGTGCTGATGGTCTTCCAGGTCTCTTCAATCCTTTTCAAATCTCGTGCAATTTCTCCCCTGAACTGAATGTGTCATGTAGCTACAGATGGATCAGTATGTTGGTGGAACCTACAGACAGCTACTACTGCAGTGGTTCTTAACCTTTTTTGAGTCACAGACCCCTTCGAGAACCTGGTGCAAACTATGAACCCCTTCCCTACAAAAATGCACGTAAGCACAAAACACAGCATTTTGCATGCAATGAATATTTTTTATTGAAAACTACCTCACGCAGTGTATGACATACACAAAGTGTAAAACAGTGTTTACACAGAATTATGTTCCTCACGCTTTTTCATGCAAGAACCTAATGGCCACACGATCAAAAAATGAAATATATCCAACTTGTGCAAATTAAACAAAACAAAACTTTAATTCTGCTCAAAAGTTCATTTCAGTAAGAGGGCTAAAGTTGTTTGGCTTGAATAAGATGATATTGTGGAGTGGTCTTTGACAAGGAAGCATGCATGTCATCGCTGACATCCAGTTGATTTCGACTTTTCATTTTGGTAGAAACAAGCGCTGAAAACCCTGACTCACAAAAATATGTAGTAGCAGACAGAATCAGAGCACCGATAGCTCGCTTTGCCAGATGAGGGCAGGCTTGTGTCAACGAACGGCAGAATTCTTCAAGACTCTTCGAGTTATTTTTTTTTTGTCAGCTAATGATGCCAAATAGCATCATACAATATCGCTAAATTGTTCTCAATTTTTCTGACCTTCACAGACCCCTTGAAGCTCATCTATGAACCCCCAAGGGGTCCATGGACCCCAGGTTAAGAACCACTGTACTACTGCCATGTTCAGTATGTTTGAAAAAATGTTCCACCACCACTTCTTTGAATGTAGTCTTGGTCTTTAGGATGGCAACATTCTGTCGCAGACATCAATGACTCCCATTTCCTTTTTGTACATCTCGATGAAATACAGCTGGGAGACTACCTAGTTGTTTTCTTTCTTCACACACCATTCTGCTGTCTGAAATTGATCCATACCATAATAGTTACTAGCAACAGTCACAGCTGAACAGTCACTCCATTTCACGCACACTACAATACCATCTGAATGGTAGTCAAAATATCCTCACTCACACTTTGCAACATCATTCTTTGTTGGGAGAGCACAACGTCCAGTTCTGTTTTCTTGAATGGTTCCACAGACTCGGATATCCTTGTGAGTCAATCCTGTCAGTAGTTTGTGGCTTGTGGAAAAATTATTAAAGTACACAGCATGTTGGTTAGCTCTCTCAACTGGCTACAGCATTTAACTGACAACACAGGATCACAGTGGTGACACTGTCACACTCTTTACCACAGTTGATGGAGAAGTTGTATAGATAACCATTTATACTACACAGCACCCACATTTTGTATCCAAATCTTACTGGATTGTTCTTTATGAAATGTTTTGCAATGTGATGACCGTGATGGGAAATCAAACCTTCACCAATACTCAGTTACACATGGAATACACAAAACTGCTGACAATTCCTTTTGAACATTTAAAGCAAAGGCAACAACTTGGCCAGCTTTGAGACAGCCAAGCTATTATTATAAGCAAAGTGCAGATACCTCTTAATATTTTGGAATATGTCTCTGCTCATTGATTTGCCAAACACTGGCGCTTCCATGCCTTCACATGTAAACCAGTAATCATTTTCAGATGGCAGATTCTGGTATCCACTTATAAGCAATGGATCCAAGAATCTGTGCATCTCTTTCTCAGTAACATGGAACTTTGATTTGTTTTTGTCTCTCACTCCATACAAATTAGTTTTTCAGTCACGTGTTTGATAATTTCTGGTCCAAAGAACATTCTAAAATTTCATATGATTCCTTGTCACAGTGTATTAGCAGTATTTTTAGGGCGATATTCACGACTGCAATTATGCCCTCACCCACCTATGATGGAGCAGAATGGGAATGTAGAGACAGCTTTTCATTATTCCTCCATCGCTGAGTTTCTCCTTTATCACTTTGTCTGCAGTATCTTCCTCTTCTACTTCTTTGAAAACTTCTGGTTCACCACTGCCTTCATCTGGCATCAAGCCCGTGTCGAGAATGTCATCGTCACCCTCCTTATTACTGTCAATAGGCTGATCAAGCTGCAGGAGGCAGAAGCACCACGACCACTATGTGACTTGTACTTCTCTCAGCAGAATCTTTGTCAGTTTGAAGATATCTGAAATGAGACACCATTCTTCCAGAACTGAAATAAAGAATAGCATCCTTAGCATCAATATGGATAAATTATAAAGTTGATTAATAGGACTACTGTTACAATGTGTGAGTTAAAATAATATAAAAAATATTACTAGGCCTACTAATAATCACACAATAGTTATGAAATTGAGTAATGAAGAGATTAAGCTTTTCTTTTATTCTTCAAAACACTAGCAGATAAATAATTATCAGTCGAGTTAAACAATTATTTGAATAATCAGATATGTAGCTATCAGTGGCATCATATAATGAATGGCAGAAAACAAAGTGAATCAAACTGTAAACCTGTGATGTTTCCATTGTCAACACTCTCTTGGAATCGGCATCTCGGGACGAGTGAATTTGTAGTGATACTCAAGGCAGGGCCAGTGAGTTCATATATTTTGAGGAAGTCCATTTGCAGCAAGTATCGGCTTCTTTCAGCCTGCAAGGCAGCTATGTTGTAGTAGACTTGAAACCTGCTTATTTTTGTATGAACATGGATAGATTTCAACGTTCCCATTTGTGGAATATCAAAACTAGTTACTCTGTCTTTACCAAGTTATGCTATTTTAGTCTGTTGATGATTTAAAGTAGGATAACACTTTCTATGGCAATAAACAATATATATGAGCTGAATAGAGACTAAAGAGTTTAGCAACAAATAATTTAACCCATCACGTCCCGAGGTTTTTCGCACCTCCGACACCCCCCAGTCCCGAGCTAGTTTGGAAAAAAAAAAATTTGGCTAAAACTTCCGCTTTTGTTGAGAAACAAAGGAAAATCACCAAGAAAGGGCTTACCGTGGTCCATACGTGGTCGGAACAGGTGAGGTCCCCCGCGCCAGGTATCGTATTCTATCACTGACGTGTGAGGCGCTCACGTTTTCTGTGGTAGGAAATACTGGGAGAAACAACAAATAACACCTCTACATTTATTGAATTTGAACTAATAAACAATAAGAGTAACAATAAAATGAATTTCAAACACATATATATGAAAAATAAGCATTGTACCTTAGCACGAGCATAGCGAGTTAGGTCCGAGTGGTAACATGCTATGTGCTAAGTTTCTTGTATCAGTCAACATATCTTTTTTGTACTTGTATACTTCTGTTTCATAGACATTTTACCAATTTTTACTGTTTGTAAATGTTTTCAGATATTTTCATTCATTACTATGATATACCCAATTGTTTTATCACTTTCCTATTGTTTTTTTCTTTACATAGAACCTTTCCTCCACCACTGTAAATGTTCTTAATTATTTACATTCATTACGAGGGCATTTAGCGAAATGCTAGTGCATATTCACGTAGCAAGCATTTTCTCAAACATTCGTGTTTCATCTTCTACTTTATTTTTTCACTCCAATTATACTTTCCTACTTACATTACACACATTTACATCCCTCTACTGCACTATACATAGTTACTGGCATTATTTATTCTAGTGAGCGTCAGAATATCGCATAAAAATACCCTCGCTATGAATGTTTCGACCAACATAATACTCAAACACATACAAATTTTTCACATATATTACGCACTTTCCCACTTGTTGACTTCTATTTTCATAATTACGGGCAATATTCATTCCACTGAGCATCAGGATATCGCATCTCTATACACATGCTTGGAATATTTTGACTTAGAATATATTTCAGCACTTACAATAATTTGAACTTATATTATTAGGTGATCAAAGACCAACCTAATTCGCCTCATCTTATCTGTGTCGTTCGCATTTGCAGGATCATCAGCATCATAAAAATGGAGGTGACTTAGAATTTGTTGGAAGCGATTACAGCTCATGACTTGCCCAAATATTGGTGTAAGCATAACAGGGTCCCTTGTCCAGTAGGCCGGAATTCTGTTCTTTCGTATAATATCCATCAAAAGGACCAGGGCAAAAAATAAGACCATTTCTGAAAGGGAGACAGGGTAATCATATATGATAGAATGCCTGCTCCTTGTTCCCAATCTTTCACTCTCACGGCGCTGGGTGCTTGCAAAACGGTTGATTTCGTCAACAATCTGCTCCACGAAAGCCTCACTAAAAAACAGGTGGAAAAAATCCATCCTGGTGGAATTACGGTGGATTCCGGGCGCGGTGCAGCCAGTGCGCCCCTGCTCAGTGAAGGGGTGAATGAGGGGAGAAAAATCACTCCCATCCTCCCAATTCCATCCCATAAGTCCCTCGTCCCCATCATCCCCATCACCGCCTTTGTCTGGGTGGGGAGGAGATGCTGGTGGGGGAGGTTGGGGAGAAGGAGTGCGGAGGGCTTCCCCACTCTCACTCCTCTTCCCTCTGCCTTTACCCTTTCACTTTCCCTTACCCTTACGGCCTAGAGGAACATTAGGGGGCTGTGGGGATGAAGTTCGGGAATATTGGGGAGCATAAGACCTGCTGGGGAGTGGTTCCTCCCCACATTCCCCCTCCATCACAACACCACGTGATTTTTCACGCACCCTCACTCGCCCACGTGTTAGGGGATATTGTGGAGCATAAGACGTGCTTGGGAGTGGTTCCTCCCCACCTTCCCCCTCGATCACAACCCCACATGATACAGGACGCACCCGCACTCGCCCACGTGATACACCCCGCCGCCTCACACTACCTAGGGAGAGCGTTGACTCACTCCCACCACTCTCACTTTCCCTAATCCTCCCTGCACTTTCCCTTTCACTCCCCACTCCCTCCACGGCACTTCCTACCTCCCCAAACAAAATACTAGGCCCATACTTGCTCGTCCGACGTGGTGTGCGCTCGGGGCCACGATGAGTAATTACCTCACTTCTGTATCACGTGGCAGCACGTCCCACGGCTCCATCCTCGTCCTCGTCCTTGTCCTCGTCATCTAATTCGGGTTCCACATCATGTTGGGGCTGGGCATAAGATGTTGCATGTGTTTTTTTGGCCGGCTGCCCCTCCCTAGCAGCACGGTAAGTCACGTACTGCCGCTTCCTAGGGGACGGGACTTCTTCATCACTGCTGGTGGTTTCCTCCTCCTCTGGCTGCACATAATCTTTGTCAACAACCTCGTCATCCAGTGGGGAATCACTGTCGCCTGTAAAGGCGTCCAGGGTGGCTTGAATTTCGTTCTCTGAGAGACCTCTCTTTGCCATGTCTGAGCAGGACCGTTGCTAACAGGTGAGTGACTGAGCCATGGGTAAGTGCGGGTCGCGCGGGGTCGCTGAGTGTCCCCGCCTGGTGGCAGGTAGGGGAAGGTCGAGCGACGATACGTACTGAAAATCAAGCGCAAAATTTGAAAATTGTGCAAATTATGCACCTTGCAATTGCGCGACGTATCGGTACGTCGCCGGGACTGACTGGCAAATGCAAAATGTTGCAACGTACCCATACGTTGATGGGACGGGGCGGGTTAAGAACAAAAATACATTGAGTGGTAAAAATCATGAGAAGTAAAAGAACAAAAAGAAGCTTTAGAGTTGGCAAAAATAATTATTTCAATACATATGATTAATTAAAGACCAATGAAGTTATTATTGTACTCAGTGTAAAAATTCATCAATAAACTGATTTTTCATTAATATTAATGTTCCCAAAATGGGAACGTTGGCGCTTAAAAGATACAGCTCAAAGAGTGAGTTGCTTGGGTCTGCTCTGAGTAGTTCTTGTCATTACCCTTTGAGATTTTTAAATGGATGGAAGGTTGTTCATAGCTTAGTTGCGATTTGCATTTACTTATTTTATTTTAATAAGGTCCTTATTTTTGTATTTACTATTAGTCACGCTGACAATATAGGACAACTAAAGTACCTGATGATGGCCTGAGGTGGGCCGAAATTTCGTATTAAATATCGTTGTTAGAGTATTTTCCATTTTTTTCTGTTTCATTATATCTATCTATCTGTCTATATATCTATCTCTCTATCAGTTTATATACCCATCCATCCATGTCTATCTACCTTTCTATCTGCCCATAAATAAATAAATATATATATATATATATATATATATATATATATATATATATATATATATATATACTGTACAGTATCACTTTTCCTTTCCATTCTTCCCTCTCCCCGAGTCTTCCCCTTACTGTCCCACTTCGTCTCCCTCAAGGTTGCCAGTGCTTGGGATTTTTCCCAAGATCTTGGGATTTTGATGGAAACCTTGGGATCTTGGAAATTTTTGTTGAAAATTGAGCATTACTTGGGATATTTGGGTTTGTTCTGGATATATATGAAAATTTCATGTTATTTCTATAAAAACACTACAGTTTACAAAGATTTTCCATCTATAAATATATTCAAGGTGTAAATACTGAAAGTTACAACGAGATGGATACGTAGGATAAGATTTGGCAGGAACTGTTCCTTTGTGACTCCAGTACTTGGCGTGTTAGAGCTGCTCGCTCGGCCTGGACACCCTCAGTTGGAGTATACTGTGATACCATAAACACACAACATTCTACAGCTAGTCTTTAAGATTACTTTGGTGCAAATTATTGGATGATGTTAGTTACTATTGTCATCATTCTTTTACTGACAAAGATAATATTTGTGAAAGACGAGTCCCTTCAGAATCTGAATGAAAAAACAACCACTTTCTGGTATGCGCTAAGATCAGTGAAAGATGGACATGGACAAGAAAAGTTTGGCCAATTATCCAAATTCATGTGTGGTCTTTTGGCTTTGCCTCATTCCTCAGCTTGTGTTAATCGAGTTTTCTCCCAAGTTACTGTAACTTAAGACCAAACAAAAAAATAAGCTTAAAGTTGAGACAGTTGCAAACCGCTTGTTATCCAAACAGGCAATTACTAGGCAAGGTATTCCTTGTTATCAATGGAAACCATCTTTTCTGATTAAGGATGTCAAAGGGGGTGTGTTATCAATGGCAAAAGGAGAAAGAGATTTAGGCAAAAAAGAAAAATGTCGATTATCTGCTTCGTGGGGAAGAAGGTGACAGGGAGGATGAGGACTTACTTGTTTTTCATCAGTGAATCGCTCTGTTGCATCAGGAATTACATTTTGTGGGATAAGGTAAGAGTCTTATTAGTCCATTTATTCATATAAAATATCATACCCTGCAGCTGTTATGGTAAAAGTTTGATTTTTTATGAATCTTGGGATTTCTTGGGATTTTGGGGGGAGCAATATTGGGAATTTTATAATTTTCCACCGGCAACACTGATTCTCCCTGTATCTCTTTATTTGCTTCCTTCCTTCTTCACCTCTCCCTCTCTCTCTCTCTCTCCTTTTTCCTCTTTTCCCCTCTCCTCTCTTCCCTCTTCCAACGCTCCTAGCTCTTCCCCCTCTCCATCATTCTTCAACTCTCGATTTCATTCACTTTCTTTCCTTTCCTCTTTCTCTCTTTTTCCTTCTTCATTCTTTCCCCTGTCTTAAAGCCTCTCTTTCTACTTTTTCTCCTCCCCTCCATAAACCCTTTCCTCTCCCTCGTACAGTATGCTTTCTTCTGTCACCCTCATTCCATGTCCACTGAATTGTGTACAAAATGTTTGAAAGTTTGCCAAATGAATTCCAAACCTAATTCAAGGCCGTAACTTCAAGGCTGAGTGGTAAATAAATGTCTTTCAGTGGCTAGACAAAGAGACATAAAGAGGCCGCACTAATTACGAACCAACGTTTAAAGACCAGACTGAAGACTCTGGCTCGGCAGCAAACAGTTTAACACGACACGACAGCACACTGTATTTGTTTACTTGCTTACCGAGTTTTTTGTGTGATTGATGTGTGCTACAGCGAGAGAGAGAGAGAGAGAGAGAGAGAGAGAGAGACAGACAGACAGACAGACAGACAGACACAGACAGACAGACAGACAGACAGACACAGACAGACAGACAGACAGACAGACAGACAGACACAGACAGACAGACAGACAGACAGACAGACACAGACAGACAGACAGACAGACAGACACAGACAGACAGACAGACAGAGACTTGTTCCCCACCACACTAACTTAATTTGTTCGTGAAACGAATCTGTTAAATGAGAGTTATCTTGACCCCTGCAACACGATTGGGACTCTGTGTCAATTTGTTGGCATTCATACAAAGTTATTATTCCTTATGGAATGTCATCGCATTCCAAGGTTTGGAAACAATCTCCATTAAAACTCTTCTACAAGGAGAGGTTTCTGAAAAGCTATATATATTTGTCAGAATGTAGCAAGGAAAATTGAGAAGGTCATTCCAGCACTGAAGGTCTTATTTTCCCTTTGTACTGTACTCGTTCATTGCTTGGAGGTTAGTGTGTTTAAGGCGCCACAGAATGATACCTGCCATACTGGTGTAAATCTGAGGAATGATTAGGATTAAAGTACGTCACTCCGGGATGAGCTACTGTTCTCTCTCCCCTAACCCTCAGTCCAATGATATCTTTTACATTTAATTCTTGACACCACCCGATGACTAGATTGCGTAAGGAGACTCTGAAATCGAAGGATTAGATATCCGTGTAGCCAACCCGGGTTTTCTCGGTCGGGCAGACCGGGAATAAGCAATCCTCCCAGTACAAGATGTCTCAAGCAAATTAGAAAAATTGTCGGGAAGTAGTAGGAGTAAACCAATAATATATGACATCGGTTTGAAGTCGCTTAATTTTTGGACTGAGTAGTTTAGCACTTGGCCCTTATATGCCTGATGAAAAACATTACAGAAATAAAGATGATAAGTGTTTACCTATTTTATAAAATGCATGACTAACTGAGTGATGTAAGGATGGATATTACTCATGTGATAAGTGTTTCATGACTCATTTCAGAGTTGTATAAATTACCTGTAATTAGCTGAATCGTTGTTGGCGACTCGGCGTCATCAGGAATGGAATATGTGTGTAGTTTTGATCATGGAAGGGTAAATGATGGCATTAATAACTTCAGGTGGCTACGACTCATTGTGAACCATATATAATCATTTGGTGTCAGCAGGTATATAAACTTGAGCTGCCCTGACCAAGAAAGGTATAAAATCTTTCACTGCTATTAAACTATTTTTTTTTTTTTTTTTTTTGTATTCTTGACGCTGCCCGTTCTGGAGGGGTTAAGGATGAAGGTAAGATCGAAACGATGTAGTAGAAAGCCACTAAAATTTTCACATCAGCGCAGATTTCTCCCTGCACTGAACAGCATGCAAATAAATATAGATAAAACTATGTTTCCTTTAAGGAAACGAAGAGTCTCAGGACATCTAGGACAAGCATTTAAAATTCATGACAAATTATATGACTTTAGGTACGAATTTTGTTGGAAATGCAGAATAATACTGTGGGTAGTAAAAATGGGATAAAAGCTCGAAAGGTACTAGATGCAGGGAGAAATTACTTTTGTTTAATTTTCGCGCAGCGTATAACGGAAGTATGATACCGACAACTGCTCTTAGGAAAAAAAAAAACAGATTCATTAGCCGGTGCGATGTCCTAATGGTTAGCGTTAATAATACGAAGCTGCAGGAACGATAGCGCCAGGGTTCGAATCCTGGTGAAGGTTATTGTACCATTCGCCTTATGCAACCACACTGTGTGGGTTATTAAGCAAAATTAATATTTAGGGTAACACAATTGTAAGAGGTAACTGTAAGAGGTGAATGTAGCAAATACAGTGGCCTTGTGTCCCAGGATAGTGGTTGAAAAGACCACCACACGCTCAAGTAAAGTTACTGAGCTGAATACTCAGGCTAACCGCTTCATAGCATCTAACCCACCTTCACTTTTGCCTTTAGATAAAATATTTCCACACCATAGCTGGATGTATGTGGAATAACTGAAACAAAATGGAGAGGAGAAAGTGTGAGAGAATGGGAGTATGGATGGGGTATATGTGCAGCAGTAGATGAGAATGAGAGGGCAAAGGAAGGAGTATGTATAGTTGTGAGTAAAAGATGGAAGAGGAGCATAAGACAGTATGGATCAGTTGGGTCAAGGATTGTGTGGGTAAAGTTGAAAGTTGGAATACAAATGTGGGCGATTGTGTGTGTATGCGCCAACGCAAGATCGTGCTAGAAGAGTGAGAGAAGAGTTCTGGACAAATGTAGAAGTGTGCATGGAAAAGTTTGGAAGGAATGAGAGAGTGTTTTTGATTGGTGATATGAATGGTAAAGTTGGGAATGTGAAGGTGGATGGAATAGTTGGTGAGTGGGGTGTGCCTGCTGAGATAGATGAGAATGGGAGTGCGTTAGTGGACATTTGTGCTGGGAGGGGGTTGGTGATAGCCAATACCCTCTTCAGGCACAAAAGATCCACAGGTATACATGGCGAGTGATGAGAAGGGTGGGTGGTGAACTGAATGAAAGGAAGGCAATGATTGATTATGTGTGTGTGGATGAAAGGATGCGAAGATGCGTAATGGATGCAAGAGTGTATACAGGTTGGGGGAGTGGACTTTCTGACCACTACTTGGTGATGGCCAGCATTAAAGTTCAAGTAAGTTGGAGGAATAGGAGAAGGGAAAGACGAGAGGAAGGAGTAGTTGCAAGGAGAGTGGAAAGGTTACAAGAGGATGAGAAAAAGGCAGAGTATAAGAGAGAAGTGGAGGAACGATTGGGCAAATATGAATTGGAGCAGATGGGAGACGTGGAAGGTGTGTGTAGCATATTTACAGAAGAAATATGTGCAGCATATGATGTGGTGTGTGGAAGGAAGAGAAGACGGAGGGGGGTGCAAGGAACAGCGTGGTGGACTGAAGAGGTGAAACAGAATGTGGCACAAAAGAAGAAAGCATACAATGAATGGATGAGAAATAGGGGCGTGGAAGAAGTTGAGAGGCGGAAGAGAGAGTTATATGTAGAAAGAAAGAGAGAGGTGAAAAGATTAGTAAGAGAGAGTAAGAAGAGAGTGGATAAGGAATTTGGAAGAAATTTGAGTGTAAAATGGAGGGACTGTAAGAAAATCTTCTGGAGAGAGGTGAAAAGAGTAAGACAGGGTGGAAGTGAAGTTAGCAGGGGAGTGAAAGATAAAAATGGTAGATTACTAGTGGAGAAGGGAGAAAAAGTGAGCAGATGGAGAGAACACTTTAAGGAATTGTTGAACGTAGAGGATGGAAGTAATGCGAGTATAAGTGGCTGGGGAATGGCTGGGAGAAGGAGGGAGGTGAGAAGACAGGAAGAAATCAGTAGGATAGAAGTTGTGGAAGCAATAAAGAAAATTAAATCAGGGAAAGCCCCAGGAATTGATGGAGTGTGTGGTGAAATGCTGAAGCATGGGGGAGAGATAGTAGTAGAATGGATGTGGAAGATGTGCAGATTGGCCTGGGAGGAAGGTAGAGTCCCGGAGGATTGGAAGTCAGATATAATTATTCCCTTGTACAAAGGAAAAGGGGAAAAAGAAGCGTGTGGTAACCATAGGGGCATTTGTCTTCTTAGTATAATAGGAAAAGTGTATGGTAGGATACTTACTGACAGAGTTAGAGAAAGAACAGAGAAATTAGTTGGAGAAGAACAGGGAGGCTTTAGGAAGGGAAGAGGGTGAGTAGATTTGGGTTGAAACAGGGATGTGTCATGTCTCCATGGTTGTTCAATCTGTACATGGATGGGGTAATAAAAGAGGTACAAGGTAGGGTAGTGGATGTTGGAGTGGCCATGGTGAGAGAGGATAGTGTTTGGAAACTCCCTGTACTGTTGTTTGCAGATGATACTGTGTTGTTGAGTGAAGACGAAGGGAAGCTGCAAGGCTTGGTGGATGAGTTTGAGAGAGTGTGTAAGAAACGGAATCTAAAGGTGAATGTAGGGAAGAGTAAAGTGATGGTCTTTGAGAGAGGTGAAGTCAGTGAATGTACAGCGAGGTTGGATGGTGAGGAATTGGAGAATGTGAGTACGTTTAAGTACTTGGGTAGTGTGATGAGTAAGGATGGAGGTTTGGAGGGTGAAGTGCTTGAAAGGGTACAGCAGGGAAGAAAGGTTGCTGGTTCCTTGAAAGCAGTGATAAGAAACAGGGAAGTGAGCATGGAAGTGAAAAAGTTACTACATGACAGTATTGTGATACCAACTCTAACGTACGGAAGTGAAGCTTGGACGTTGTTGGAAGGACACAAGTCAAGAGTGAGAGCAGTGGAAATGAGTTACTTAAGAGGAGCCTGTGGAGTCACATGGAGAGACAGGCTGACGAATGAGGATATAAAGGAGCGTTGTGGTGTTGATGTGGATGTGATAGGAAGCGTTATGAGGGACACACTGAGGTGGTTTGGCCATGTAGAGAGGATGGAGGGTGAAAGACTGACGAAGAGGTGTATGTGAGTGAGGTGGAAGGGGAAAGAGGGAGGGGGAGGCCGAGGATGAGATGGAGGGATGGGGTGGAGAGGTATATGAGAGAGGGGGGTGTGAGCTGGGAGCAGGGGAGTGAAATGGCGGGGGACAGGGCGACTTGGAGGCGATTTGTTTGTGGCCACCCCAAACGAAATTCAGGCGTCTGGCAATAGATAGATAGATAGATAACTTAAACAATTGAGTGATCTTTACTTCTAGGTGATGTGTATACACGTATATGTGAGAGATGATTTATGATTATAAAGCAAAAACAACTGTGTGTGTGTGTGTGTGTGTGTGTGTGTGTGTGTGTGTGTCTGTGTGTATGTGTGTGTGTGAGTGTGTGTGTTTCGGAAATATGCATAACAGGCTATGTAGTGCATAGGATTTCCTCTTCTGTCTTCGCTAAAGAAAAGTCTGTTCTTCCCAAGAATTTTTTGTTTTTCTGTTGTTTTCCTGCCGAATATTTTGAGTGGTGGAGGTGGGGGGGGGGGAACTTTCCCTTTTATCTCTTTTTCCTACAATGTTGGTTAGGTCTTTAGTAGAATTACTTGTAACACAACAGATCAGCCTCATTACTGGTCAACAGGCATCCTGTCATCTGTATTGGCTGTGTGTCCTTTTG
Organism: Coenobita brevimanus; assembly: GCF_032717465.1. Lineage (NCBI taxonomy): Eukaryota > Metazoa > Arthropoda > Malacostraca > Decapoda > Coenobitidae > Coenobita > Coenobita brevimanus. Next base: position 9,619,977 of record NC_136983.1, on the reverse strand, counting down.
TCATTAACCCTTTAACAGCGGACTTGTTTCGCTTTTTCTTGCTGCACCCGCAGGCATATACGCGCTCCGACATACTCTCTAAAAATATTTGCCAAAAATCAGTTATTAGTCCTAGAATATTAAAATCACATATGCTTATGGCACATACCTTCAGCTTTCTCCTGGAGTGTTTGTTGAGCCTTCGTCGAATACCTTAGGACTTGTGGAGACCTCTGAAGTTGGGTAACGAAGTCTTCACTTTACACTTCCCGACAACCCGTAATATGATTACCACAGCCTGATATTATCACTAGAAACACTATTCTATGATTCTCAAATAGTTTGGAATCCATACTCCAAAAAAAGCTGTGAAAGCAATGAAAATTACGAGGGTGTATGACCTTCCCACTTGCGCTAGTTCGCCGCTGGTGTTGTCTTTTATTATTCATAAAAACACTCACAGTTTATATTTCTATTACTATATAACACTTATATATATCTACAGTCTTTATTCATAAGTTTCCTTCAGTAATAGTAGTTTATTGTCACTGTAGGCATTCAATTTCTTTCAGTAAAATACGTAGCATTCACTTTCTCGTCCTGTATACTAGCACTGAGTGTGAATGTCACTTTCACCTTCACTCTCATAACTCACAGTATTCATACATGCTAGAGTGAAACTTTCACTTTCATTACTCCTAGTATAAATACTCGTATTCTTATAATACTACTCAATTACATTTCTACTTACGTTCTCTATTTTATTTACATTATTTACATTTCTATTTAATTACAGTGTGTTATGCACTGTCACTTGAAGTAACTTATAAAACTATTTTCCACTGTTCACTTATATTTGCATTCATTGCTTCACTTCATTGCTGTTTACACATTATTTACACATTATTTACAATTCCACTTGCACTGTTTTACTCAACAGAAAGATCATAGTCACTCTCTTTCAATTGTCAGCCCTTTACCTCTTTCCACACGAGGTTTAGTAGGGGGTAAAGGTCACAGGGCCCTTTTCATGGGGCCAAAAAGCGGCCGAAGTTACCAGGAGCGAACTGACGTACCTTCACCTTGGAAGATGACTGAACTGATAGGGGTGGGCCGGGGTGGCCTACCTAGGGAAATGCATTACTGCAAACGTCAGCCTCTTGAGAGCTGCTAATATATAGCAGTGAAATGATTGGCAGGAAATCTAGACAATACATTATAAATTAGGTAGTTCCAGGTGAATGTAAATATCACTTAGGCGTCTCCCTTCCCTCCTTATATATATTTTTAGTTCGAGAATAGATTATACGGCATATTTCAAGGGGAAATAAACAGCGAAAATTAGCAAATGAGTGCACATGAGGTGTTGTCAGGTGATAATTAGCCAATTCAAGGTGTATGGCACTCTCACTTACCTTATTTCTTTTTGGTATATATTATTTGGTATAAGAATAGGGCATAGGGCTTATTTCAATGGATGAAATCAGTGGAAAATTCCAGGGAAGATTTACTTAGCATAGCACGGCCGGGCAGGTGAGAGGAGGGGGTAATGGAGGGAAGGTAGGGAGGGGAGTCAAGAAGGGGGAGAAATGGCTAAATTGTCAACAATGGATGGGAGTAAAGATGAGATTAGGAGTGCTGACTAATGCTGGACATTGGCAGTACTGATAGATGATACAAGCTACCACTTGAAAGCCCGGGCGAATTCAAAATAACACAGAATCACAAAAGTGACGCCCCGCTGTATGATCCCTTGCTCCCAAGCGTCACAAAAGTGACACCCCGCAGTTAAGGGGTTAAAGAAGATAATTGACGAAGGAATACGTTGCTTACGATGAGATTAACTGATAATGTATTCTGATATCATAGTGCTATGAATACACTGTTCAGTCCCAACACTAAACACTGTTCAGTCCCTTAATTAAATATTCTTCCATGTATTCATAAGCACACACGAGTGAACAGAGATGAAGGGTGGTGGCAAGTGATGAACTGTGTTATGGTTGACAGGCGTGTGGAGAAGTGTCAACTGTATGCAAGTTTCGTAGGGGGAGCAGCAGGTGGGAGTGATATATATATATTTTTTTTTAATTGTTCGTGAGGAAAAAAACGATATGGCACCTGAAAAAAAAAAAAATGTGGTTACAGTTGGCAATTATGCAGTACTTGTTTTTTCCTCCGCCTATAATGCTACCATGATACATCAACAATTGGCTGATCCCTGCAGCCTTCAGACATACTGTCCCTGATATATGAATAGTAACACTGTCCATCTCTCTTGTGACACTATTGGTGTTACAAATCGCAATTACAAACTGTTCCTTGCAACAAAAGAAACAGAACCCACAACCATAAAGTTCCCAGACTAGCTCTATATGTTTACTTATATTATGAGTTAAGTCATGTTGAGAAAGAAAAATAATGAGAGGAGATTAAGAACTGCAAAGGAAAAAAAATACATAACCACCAGCCTGAGGCCTATTGTTACACCGTACCTTAAGATATAATCACAATTTCCGTGAATATAAGATATAATCGCAATTTCCATGAATATAAGATATGTTAGGGACAGCAAAAAATATTCCCACTCGTAAATTCCTCTATGAGCGGGGATACTTCTTGCTGTTCCCACATTGGACACTTATTGCTGTACCGTTCTGCCAAAGCTGGCAAAAGGAAATTGGGAGTGCCTTCATTCAGTAGAAAAAATTTATCATGGATAGTTAGCAGTAAGGGGTGGATGTAAAATGTCTTTTTCATTACCTGATTAGCCCCTCCGTGGTTGCCGCATGGCATCGAATGACGTATCACTATAGCATGGCAAGCGACATCGATGCAGCACTATCTGTAAAAAACTGGGAACAATTTTGAGAAGGGAACAAAGGTCTGGGAGGTGCTGACACTGACCTTCCCTTCCCTCCAAACAACTCAGGCGGTCAGTACACAAGGTAAAAAAGTACCTGTGTGCTATATGCACGAATCATTATGACAACATGAAATAAAAGACAGCGACAAGTAGTGGCCAACTCATCACACGTTTGTAGGCCTTCTGTCAGGTGCAAGACTTACACGACCAGCCAGTGTGATATTACATACAACAGTAAGTACTGTATGTTTTGTAAGGACTTATGTTCATACACAATGACCCTTTGCTAATAACGCAAGGGTGTGACATATATGGAGGGTGATGTGGTTCACATAGGTGGTTATGTATAATGGCCTACTGTGTGCGCCGATAATGCGACATAACATCGTCACGTGCATTTTAAACACTTTATGCCTAACACGTCATGTGACAATACACCACACACTACATGTGGAAGAAAATAACTGCACATCACCTATGCAATGGGGTGTGTGAACTACAACATGGTAGTTGAAGACGGGTCATGCATATTAGGCATAATATATATGCTGTTATAATGCTATGGATAGGGGAAATATAACAATGCATCTTTCACATCTTTATTACTATATCAATAACCTGTATATGAACCATCTGCAGCTAAGAAGGCATTCAGCTTTGCACGCATGAATGCTACCAACGCATTTGTCAGGGCTTGCCCAGGAGGACAATGGAGGCATTCCCACGCCTGCAACACACTGCTGACGAAAGCAGCATGGCTCCGTTCCCAGTCCCGCTCAGGCATATGCTGGAGCATTGTTGCTCAGATGTGCTCGATCGGGTTGAGGTCTGGGGATTTGGGTGGATGTGGCACCAGAGTGACGTAGGGATGTCGGCCAAACCACTCGCTAGCAGCCCGGCGTGTGTGGATAGGGCTGTTATCCTGGAGAAGGTAAAAAGGCTCCCGCTCGGGGAACAGCAATGCCAGGACCTAGGGAAGCAGAACCTCCTCCAGGATTTCAACATACTTATCTCCTGTAAGACGTCCAGGTCCAACATCAGCCAACTCCCCAATGCCACTGGTATGCATCCATCCAAACAACCCAGCAGAGGCATGGCCACTCCTGCGGCTACCAACCACATTATGTGGTTCATATCTGAAACATTATAACCCATTATGAAGTAGTCACATACTACCACGTCTGTAACTGATACTGAAAGATGTACTGAAACATACCAAGTCAATGTCTTGTTCTTGATATTCAAGATTAGTGTAATTATAGTACTGAAAGGTGTAAGTATTTTGAAGTTGCCTAGGTAGTGTGACATATATACAATGCTACAAAGGCTGTAAATACCGTTATTTTATGGTATTGCAAACGTCATCATAGTTATTACCTTTACCATTGCTTGAGAGAGAGAGAGAGAGAGAGAGAGAGAGAGAGGGTGAGATAATAACCTAGTGGCACGTGTCCGCCAAACATAATGTGTTGGTGATGGACCATCAGAGTTGAATGTCTTTTCATTGCAAAAGACTGCACGCTCCCAAAACTATGATGGCTTGCAGCATACTCGAGCACATACTTCATCCACTGCTCCATGTTACGTTTGCCTAGCTCTGGCTTTCTGGCTGGTCTGCGACCTTGGCAACCCCTGCTGTGATGCCTGTTGCAGATGGTTTGTGTGCTGCATTACAGACCCAGGTCACTGTGTAAGCCGATTGCAGTTGTGAATGGGGCAGCATCGATGGCGTTATGTATGGCCTAGATTTAAAACCACAAAAACACACAATCTCTATGGTATGGTTGATGGTGAGCAGGAACACGGGACATCACTGTATAATAGCGTTTCCCGTTATATTTCACATGTTTTTATCCATATATGCTAACATTCTATTACAGACTGTATTATATCACATAAAACACAGTTAACCTTGGTCTTTATCTGCGGTGGTGCAACATGGGCGCCTTACTCGTGGCAAGTCGTCCGTAGCACCTGTGTCTGTGTGCCGCCAAATCCACCATGCGACTGTGTTATGATGAATACCAAGCTGATGGAGAGCTATAACAGCCACGCATGTCACCTGTGACGTTTCCATCGTGACTGGCATGCCCATGTTACAACCACATAAACCTCAAGGCAGTGTATGACATATTTTATGATCGAATTATGAAACAATTGCTAGGTGGTTTGAACCTTACGAACAAGCCACAGCCAGGCATGCCAACCCTCCCACAACATCAGCAGTTGGTTGAATGTTTACGATAGGCATCGGACCCCCTGTGCACCGATATTTTTTTTACCTTGTGTACACAAGGTAAAAAAAGTATCGGTGCAAAGTTGGCCTGAAACAATTTGATGCCACGGACGATGGATTCTAGAAATATTTGATGATTTTTTCCCCCTTGTTGTCAAACATGCTTACAGAAGTATGTCATAGACAGGTTTCATACGACAATTTATGATTGATATTGTTACTGGATGCATATCCAGATGATAATCAGTTATTGTTCCAAGTACTACACAAGCTATATCGATCACTTCGGATATCATCGTACCCCTGCAGCGTGATACTTTTTTTTACCTTGTGCACATCTGATGTATCTCCCTTGGATGGATGTCCGTCTTTTGCTCCCCTCAAGTTTTAGTGCAAGTAAGAATAAGAAAGCAAATATGTCAAGAAAAGAAACTGTGTTTCCCAGACAGTGACTGCTTATCAGTGTTTGCTTTTGACCTGGGAAGGGAAGGAAGAGAGATAAGCATCCCTTGTGCTCACTTGCTCTGTCCATTCTACAACCCACAACCCTACAAGTGTAAAAGTATTTTTTTTCCTTTACCAGATATATATTTGTCATTATTTCTTTTTTATTGTTTTCCTCTTATTAAAAAAAAAATATTCGTATTCCGTGTTTACTGCACTTATAACTACAACTCACAGCCTCGCCATCCCTTACCCCCCATTCACCAGCCCACTGTGCTTATCTCTGGCCTTATATATTTTTTACTGCAAAGGTTCTCCCCATTACCTTGAAACCGACTAAAAATAGCACACTTCTCTTCTTCCACATGCAATATACCATCCTGAGTAAAAAAAAAAAAAAACATACAGGAATAAACATTATAAACATAAACAAGAGGGAAAACATTCATAATTATGGCATAGGTATTTATATTTTTTTATGCGAAGAAGGAACCAAAGGCTTCAAGCCCACATAACAGTTCCTTCTAAGAAAAAAAAAAAAAAGAGCCAAATTCAAGGTCCGTTTATTTCGAAATGCCTGGACACACTGTTTGAAAGACTGGAGGTCATAGGAAGTAGGAAATACAGAGAGAGGGAGACAGTTCCAGAGCTGACCTGTTACATAAATGAAGGTCTAGGAGAAGTGATTGACTCTTGTATTAGAGAGCTGGATAGAAAAGGGATGAGAGTTTGTTGCTAAACACCCGTCATAGAGGTACAGCCGACAGCAGAAGTTCGTCCCTCTTAGCGTGCGTGATACGAGCCTGTTGATCTGGTAACACTGTATGAGATAGAGTTGACAGGTACGCTTTAAATGGCTAATATTAAAGAAATGTGTTCGGAGATAAGAACACATTCTCTAATGATAATATTAATTTGCAGCAGGTGGGATAATAAAGTTATTGTGAAATGTTTGACATTGGTGTATGAAGATTCTTCGTTACGGACACAGACGCCTAGGATTACTTGGACTGGACTGATGTTGCCAGCAAGTATTATATGAAATATTATAGAACGATTGCAGTCTTAAAGGTGAGGTTGCAAGAAAACACTAATTACGATGTCAGTTACACACTAAACAAACACAGAAACTGCCAGTTCGTGTTTCGCCAGTATGCGATTTTGTTTTATAAGTAAAGTCACTTCCCTTTCCGACCTCTCTCCCCACCCGTCTCTCCTCTTCCAAGTCATGCTCTGCCATCATCCACGTTTTATCGTTAATGTTGAAAATCGTATGTCTGTAGGTAAACTGTGGGAAATAATATAAAAGTGTCAATGAGCTTCTTTTCCTCCATCGCTTGAAGTGTTATCAATGACTTGAATATAAATGTTAGTAACATGAATAAATAGTCACTGTGGTGGTTAGGAGACATTTCTCGTCATCATTTATGTAACACTTACCTAACTATCGTTCTTACAGTGCCCAAAATACACTCCCTCTCCACCCCCTCGCCGTCTCCTCCCCTCTCCTTCCACTGTTTCCATCACTTCTCCCCCGCCCTCCGCCCCCATTTCCAGTAACCTTTGTTTCTAGCCTGCAACACTCCGAATCCCTCCCCACCGTGTTATTGTATTGACCCTGCCCAACTTCTCTCCCTTGTCATTTCAAATGTCTTTTTCTCTCCGTTTTTCATTTTTGTCTTGGGAATCGAACAACATAACGATGTTTGGGTCATGTTTTTGTATAGTATCCTTTAATAATGTGTAATATTTTAATGACCGTGACAATGGCGGTCAAGAGGCATTAACTGTTCAAAGGACGGCAGTCAGTGCCTCAGTTTAATGATCATTTTATTTCTCCTCCTCTAGCCATTAATATCTTGCTTACACTTATTTTATAAATCCCAACAAACATAAAATATGAAGCACAAACGTCCTTCTTTTCACCAAAGAAAGTATAAAATGAAAAATAATCATTGCGTATGTTGTATGACTGAGGTGGTTTGGACATGTGGAGAGAATGGAGAATGAAAGACTGACTAAGAGGGTGTATGTAGGTCAGGTGGAAAGAGGGAGAGGGAGGGGTAGTCCGAGGATGAGGTGGAGGGATGGAGTTGAGAGGAATATATGGGGGAGGGGGGGTTGAGTTGGGGGGAGGGGAGTCAAATGGTGGGTGACAGAGCGACTTGGAGGCGTTTTGTCTGCGACAACCCTTTCGGGATTAGGGCGTCGGGCTATAGATAGATAGATAGATAGATGTTGTATGATCTACACGCATCCAGAAAATATTTTCTTAAAAGTACTGTCAGTATTCTTGGTGATAATTTGTAGATCTTCAGTTACGATTAAATATAGCAAAATAGATGATAGTCACAAAAGCTGTATCCTCATACATTTGGCTACCATAATCATCGTAATATACGATGAAGGGGGATTATACCCCTCTGGATGAGTAGATTAAGCCCTTATCGGAATATGCTTGTCATGAGCCCGGACAGCAGGCAGATGTAAGTGGAAGTATGAGATTGTCGCGGTGTAAGGGTTAATTATGGTAAATGTTCGCTTCCTATCCATCCGAGTCCTTGTCACTCCTGTATCGATAATATCGGCAGTTGCAGAACAGATGTTCAGGGCGCTGACGGACAGCCATGCCGTTACCTTTTGTTCTAACCATGCAATGCAGCTATGGGAATGGAATGATAGGGATAATCTTGCTGACTGCATTCTCTGACCTTGTAAGATCATGCGTTGAGGGAGTTCAGATCAAAGTATGTCGATGGCATATTGTTTTAAATTATATATAAGTGGACGTATCTCATAGGTCTCACTTTAGTGCGGAACACAATGTGTGTGGGGGGAGGGGATTATGGAAGCAGGAATACTTTGGGTGAGGGAAGGGATTACATATATTACAAGCTGGGACACAGATAAATATGTTATAACGTGAAGGGAGGAGTGGGGGATACAGAAAGCGGGAAGGAGGCGAGGAGGGAAGGAATCCACAAAGGGGGGATGGTATTGAACACTAATAGTTACGATGGACATATTGTTATGTAAGTAATTTGGTTACTTGTGTGTAATACAGTTGGCAATATAACATGCACGAGTATTGTGTTTATAATGTCATTACAATTAAGACTCAAAGTCCTGTAAATGGTAATAACTGTATTCAAATTATGAAGAACCGATCTAGTTAGGGAGGTAAACAGAAGCAGAGTCAGTTAAATGAAATCGTTGGGAAGGGTTGGGGGTGTTGAGGGAGAGAAACAAGGGGTACTGGTAGATGGTGTGAAGGGAGGTGTGAGAATTGATGGAGACAGTGGAAGGGGGAGGGGAGGAGACGGCGAGGGGGTGGAGAGGGAGTGTATTTGGAGCACTTTATTAACGATGGTTATATAAATGTTATATAATGTGACGAGTAATGTCTCCTAACCACCACAGTGACGATTTATTCATGTTACTAACATTTATATTCAAGTCATGGATAACATTTCAAGCGATGGAGGAGGAAATGAAGCTCATTTGACACTTTTATATTGTTTCCCACAGTTTATCTACAGTCATACGGTATTCAGCATTAACGATAAAACGTGGATGATGGCAGAGCATGACTAGGAAGAGAAGAGACGGGTGGGGAGAGAGGTCGGAAAAGGAAGTGATTTAACTTGTAAAACTAAACCGCATACTGGCGAAACACGAACTGGCAGTTTCTGTGTTTGTTTAGTGTGTAACTGACATCGTAATTAGTGTTTTCTTGCAACCTCACCTTTAGGACTGCAATCGTTCTATAATATTTCATATAATACTTGCTGGCAACATCAGTCCAGTCCAAATAATCCTATGCGTCTGTGTCCGTAACGAAGAATCTTCATACACCAGTGTCAAACATTTCACAATAACATTATCCCACCTGCTACAAATGAATATCATCATTAGGGAATGTGTTCTTATCTCCGAACACATTTCTTTAATATTAGCCATTTAAAGCGTACCTGTCAACTCTATCTCATACAGTGTTACCAGATCAACAGGCTCGTATCACGCATGCTAAGAGGGACGAACTTCTGCTGTCGGCTGTACAGGGATGCAGGCAGACTGTTCAGAGGAGCAGTGACCATGGAAGTAACGATAGAAAAGAGATAAAGATGCAACAGTGCGGCGAAGACATAGGGGTTGAAGGAACCCAGTAAGAAGGGGAGAGTTAATGAGAGAAAAAGCCTCTGACTCCACCCTATTGAGAAGAGATGTATGTGGGGAGCCTCCCCACGTATGAGAGTTGTACTCTACACATGGGGGGAATAAAACCCGTGTATAAAGTCAACAACTGTGCAGGGGTAAAGAAGGTACAGAGTCGGGTTAGCACACTTAATCTCTTGAAAGCAGATTTTACAAGAGATGTAATATGATCTTTCCAAGATAAATCCCGAGTGAATGAAACCCCAAGCATGTTGAAGGATAATGCAGGATTGAGCTGGATATTATTAAACATTAGAGGGCACTCCTGTGGAATATTTTGTTGGATTGACAGGTGTAAGAACTGTCTTTTGATTCATTAAAAACAACAAGAATATTTGTACCCCAGTTAGATATACGAGCCAAATCAGACATTAGGTGTACCATACCCTCATCCCTTGTTTGTTGAAGTAACTGCTGAGATGGACGTTGCGGGAACCGAATGGAAAAGTGAAGGGTGGAATAATTAGGGTACGAGTGGATAGGGTTAGATGTACAGCTTAGAAGATCATTGATGAATGAAAGGAAGAGAGTTGGTGATAGGACAGAGTCCTGAGGAACACCATTGTTGATAGATCTAGGAGAGGAACGATGGCCGCCTACAACAGTGGCTATAGAACAACCAGAAAGGAAGCTGTAGATGAAGTCACAGATAGGACAGAAACTGTAAGAGGGCAGTTTGGAAATTAAAGATTTATGCCAGACTCGATCAAAAGCCTTTAAGATGTAAAGTGCAATGGCAAAGCTTTCGCCAAAGTCCCGAAAGGAGGATGACCAGGAGTCTGAAAGGTAGATGAGAAGATCGCCAGTGGAGCATCCCTGATGGAACCCATACTGATGATCAGAAAGAAAATTGTGATAGGAAAGATGTTTTAAAATTTTTCTGTCAAGAACAGACTCGAAAACATTTGAGACACAGGATGTTAAAGTAATTAGACGATATTTAGAGGGTTGGGAATGGTCACCCTTCTTTGAGACTGGCTGAATGAGAGCAAACTTCAAGCAAGAAGGACTGGTACAAGTTGAAAAACAAAGGCGAAAGAGTTTACCTAGGCAGGGTGTAAGCACAGAAGCACAGTTCTTGAGGACAACAGAAGGGACTCTATCAGGTCCACATGCCTTGTTAGTATTGAGGCCAGTGATGGCAGAAAATACATCAGCTGAAGAAATTTTAATGTCAGCCATGAGGAAGTCAGAGGGGGGAAGTGATGGAGGAACAGCACCGGCATCGTCTAAGGTGGAATTGGAGGAGAAAGTCTGAGCAAAGATATCTGCTTTATCAGTAGAAGAAATAGCTACAGAGCCATCAGAGTAGAAAAGAGGAGAGAAGGATGATGAGGTAAAGTTGTTAGAAAGGTTTTTGGCAAGGTGCCAGAAGGAGTGGGAAGAATTCAAGATGGAAAGTTGAGAGCATTTAGTATAGATGAAATTATTTTTAGCAGAGCGAAGAACAGACTTAGCACGATTCCAGGCAGAAACATGAAATAGATGTGATTGAGGAGTGGGTTGGCTCTGGTACCTTTTATAGGTCCTCTCCTTGTTGCGGACAGTATTAGAACAAGCGTGATTAAACCAAGGCTTTCATGCATTAGTCAAAGGATATGAGAAAGGAATGTACTGTATGCTTCCATGCTCGAGAGAATAACCTCTAAAATGCGCAAGGCACACTCAGATGGCTCCCAGCCATGGAAGCAATAATCATTCCAGGGAAAATCAAAGAAGTATTGCCTAAGGGCCTCCCAATCCACAGCTCCAAAGTGCCACAGTCGATGTTTCTTTGGAGGGTCCACAGGCTGTACCAGAGCAATAGGACAGGTTAAGGTAATAAGGTTGTGATCGGAGGAGCCCAACGGAGAGAAAAGATTAACAGTGTAAGCAGAAGGATTAGTTGTAAGGAAGAGGTCAAGTATGTTGGAGGTCTCTCCAAGGCAGTCAGGGATACGGGTAGGGTGCTGTGCAAGCTGCTCTAGGTCATTAAGGATAGAAAAGATGAAGGCTTGTTGACCAGGTGGATCAGTGAAAGGAGAGGAGAGCCAAAGGTGGTGGTGAACATTTAAATCTCCTAGAATGGAGATTTCAGAGAAAGGAGAAATGGATAGAATGTGTTCCACAGCAGAAGTAAGATAGTCGAAGAATTTTTTATAGTAGAATTAGGGGATAAGTATATAGCGCAGATGTATTTAGTCAGAGAATGACAGGAGAGCCGAAGCCAGAGAGTAGAGAATTCAGAAGACTCAAGTTCAGGAATACGAGAGCAAGATAAGTCGTTGCGTACATATACACAACAGCCACAATTGGCTTTGAAATGTGTATAGAGAAAGTAGGAGGATACAGAAAAGGGTTTGCTGTTAGTTGCCTCAGACAGCTGAGTCTCAGTTAAAAAGTGAAGGTGAGATTTAGAGGAGGAGAGGTGGTGTTCAACAGAGGCAGTGTTAGATGAAAGGCCGCGAATGTTGCAGAAGTGAAGAAGTAAGTCAGACAGTGGTTCCGGGAGAGGGGCGGATGGTGGGGGCATTTATTGTCCCCGCCCCCCTGGGGACTCTGAGGCATGGTTTATGTCCACCATTTAGAAAAGGAAGTGTAGTGTGTACTGTGCATGTAGACTGGTGTTGACAGAGAAACTTGAATTGGAGAGCATGCTGGCTTACTCTCTGTGTTACTGAGACACTGAAAATTTTCAGCAAAGGGGGATGGGCAAGAACTAGTCTCCAGGGCTGATGAAACGGGAGCTCCAGCTCTCTGTCATCAGCTTTCCATCCACCTTGAGAGTACTGCCCTGCTCGACTAGTGCTACAGTCTACTCTTCATATTATGCACATGTTATACACTGAATTTGTTCATTTTTCATACTTCTGATTATGCACAAGCATTCCAGTAACATATGAGGTGTTTTCTTGGTGTATATATGGATGTAAAACCTTCCCTTCCTCTCCCGCTAATTCCCTCGGCCAATGTGTGAAATCTTGTCTTATCGATTTTGGCAGTTAAGGTTTAGCCTATACACACAGAGCAGCACCTTTATCTAGTAACAGACTAAAATTAGCATGTTTCACCTCTCTTTAGACACACACTATACCACCCAGACTACAAAACTAACTCCATACTTGCATAAGCACAATAAACATCAAAAATAGAGGGGAAAGTCATATCGTATTAATATATATTTTTTAAACATCGCATATTATGTATTGATTTAGTTCATATTACATATTTCTAGTCATTCCAAACTATTTCAGTAACAGTGTTTTTTTTCCTTTTTTGCGAAAATATGGATATTTCTTAGTGTGGTGCATTGCCTTAGTTTTCACCGACGTGTCCGCAGTCGTTTTGCAAAATTTTCCTCGATTCATTACGCATGACAGGATAGACTTACGAAGCTATATTGACAAGTGCACCAGTCGATTCTCTTCATGTTAATAAAGAAAAAAAAAAAAAAAAAAAATAGTCCCTGCACTTGCCAGGGGGTATTTTCAAAGTTAGAAACTGATGCAAGGTACTGAGGACTCTAGTTTAACACATTCCCGCACTGTTTAAAAAGCCTATTTCTCTTTGTTAAATATCAACATGGTTGTGTGAAACTGTGGATCTCAGGAATGTCATGTAACATAAAGTAAACAAAGCAAATAGAACACGTAATTTTAACGCAGAGTGAATTATTTTATCCATCCAACCATCCATCATCAAATCCTACATTGCTCTACGTCTATGAGGAGCGTACGAGCCTGGGGCTAGGCAAGTGGGTTCTGACAATTGAGATGAGAGTGACCAGCCTCACTCATCCCTGAGTGGCATTACGTGAGCAATAAAACCCAACCATCTCTTGGATATAAACCTTCACCGGCTCAATCCGGTTGGAGTGCCAATTACCCACTAATTAACCACCAGGCGCTAAAATTTGGTTATATGGTTACCACCCAGCGTAGTAAATGATTTCCTGGTGTACAGCAAACCATTTGGCTTGTCACTCGGTGTAGAATCTCCCACAGGCAGAAGAGGAAAGAATGAAGGAAAGAAAGACAGAAGAGGGAGCGTAAAGTCACCCGCAGGCAGAAGGACGAGAAAAGAATGAAGGAAAGAAAGAAGAGGATGGAAGGAAAGAAGGATGGAGGAGAGGAAAGGGCAGACACCCGAGAGCAACAATACGTCGAGTGAGTGGATGGTGAGCGCCCCCACCTACCAGTTATTTTACCATATGCGGAATTGAATTATTCATTGAGGGCAATTCCACCATTTCATTGGTCCTGTAATATTACATTTTTACTATGTAGTGGAAGTGAGGTTCTTAATATATACAGTAATGTTGCACTGGAATAGGCTACCTGCATCTAGAAAAGACTTTTAATGTCGAAACTCACTTCAGGTCCCTGGCAACACCGGTGGGCAGCCTCAGGTGGGCCATTCATCGATTTTCAAGTCCTCTAGCTCCACAGTGGTTGGACGGAATCAAATGAAACTTAGCATGCTTATAGACTTTAGTGAGTACTACTTGCTCCGCTTAGGGTTGGCCATCGTCGCTTACTGGCTTCTTATAATATTATTTATCTACCTGGAATACCTCTATAGCCGAATATCCAAGACTTGTAAGTTGTGGTGGTGTGTGGGAGGTTAACACTCCACATCAGGTAACCTGTAAGCCAGCTGGAGGTGATTCCGTTCAGCATAATGCGCTTGGGGTCTGTCATCGTGGCGGGAATCATATTATGTCGTCTGTTTGCTGATGCATGTGTGTGAGCTCCAGGTGCTGTGTTGAAGACAAGAGGAATGAGTTGGTAAATACAGATCAGGGGATAATAGTTGCATTAGCAAGAAAGTGCTGAGTGATAGTTGGTAATGATATGGATTTATAAGTTGTGTCTGATGGCTTGAGATAGTATATACAGTATATGGGATTATGGACAGATAATAGTAGATGTGAGTTGTGTATTAATAGGGTAGCATTAATGAATGATAGGCATGGATAGGCATTCAAGTGTTATTTAGTGAGTGTATTTACTAAACACATCGTCTCAAACCACTAAACAGTGTTTAGTGATTTGAGACGGTAAATACAGCTCAGGGATTAGCGATAGACATCATTAGAGGTAATAGGATTATTAATGAGTAAGGTGTCAAGGACGTAAGGAATGTTTGGGTATCAGAGGAATTATTAACAGTGTCTAGGGACCTAAAATGGAAAACACAACTTAGTGATTTATAGACAGTCATAAATAAAGGTAACAAAAATATTAACACCAAAACACTACGATGACCTATTGTTTTATGTTAGTAATTAGCCTGCTTCCAAACAATTTTATTTCAGGTTGAGACGACGGCGACGACGAAAACGACGACGACGATGATGATGGTGATGACGAAAGTGTCCAACAGTGACGGTGAACACCAACTTTCCTAAAACTGAAATCTCTGTGATAGGAAATCGGAGTCATAAAACTTTCGAGAGAGATTAGATGAAGTTTGGAATATAATTTCAATGGAGCTGGGGATGAAAACTTCGGATAATTTAGGAGGATACCGTTTAATAAAATTAAATCCAATTCTCTACTTTCCAATCGACGTAATTATGTATATTATCTCTCTCATGCTCCGGTGACTCATTTGTATTTAACCTTCAGGTATACCGGTAGCAGGAACAGAGTCCATAAGAAGATTGATACCAGTCCTAACACTCATGGTTCTATCGCTCAAATTCTATTGAATAAAATGAATTAACAGTCTAGAGTTAAATGGATCAAAATATGAGATATGTCGCTATTATAAGTGGGTTTTCATCATGTTTGCTATCAGCATTAACTAGATATAAGAAATGCAGAAGGAAACCTGATGAATCTTTGACTCCTTCGAAAAGATTCGAGCTCTCTTTTACTCCACTCTTCCACCTTTTACTCAGCGAGCCTTCTAACTCCGCAAAAAATCAGGCTCTCATTTACACCATTCTTCCAACTCCTACACAGCCTCTTCCTTCCTCTCCAACTATACTTCCTACCTGTATTTCTTCTCCGTCAGTGCTTCATCACCCTGTTTCGATGATGCCCATACCTGTTTTAACACATCCTAGACTACCCTAGTTTACCCTATCTTATGTCTACTCCCATGCCTCTCTTTACTATGCTTTTCTCTTTCGCCCAGTGAGTCATACTTAAAAAAAAAACTTGTTGGGTTCAGACACTTCAGTATCATCATTTTCCCACTCTTCCCACTTCAACATTTAACTGACGTCTCCTATATGTACACACCTCAACGCTTCTCATACTGTTCACCCTTTTTTACTCCTCCGCCTTTTCTCTAGGTCCCTGATTTTCATTTGCTGTTATGTTCACCTATAAAAACCTAAAAAATACACTTCCAAGTTTTTCCTATCCAAACTTACTCTCATACTGTGACTCTCTCTCTCTCTCTCTCTCTCTCTCTCTCTTTAACGCTTACCCTCAATATCCATCTTTAACAAACTCTTCTAAATAGAGATACCAACTCCTGAATTATATCTTACAGTAAATTCCTCTTATCATTGTTGTATCACTTTCAAACACATACTTGATCAATTCTAATGATCCCTCATTTCCTATGTTCCTCAGACTTGCTCTTCTCTGCAGTACTTCCTCACTTACCTGTGTATGAACACTCTGAACAGCCAGGGAGATATGCATCCTTGACAGCTCACCCTCATCTGAAACGGTTCATCCCCTTTCCTTCCCTCTCTCACACATGTCCATTTCGGGCCTGGTGGCGTTTAGTAGTTATCCTCTTTTATGATGTTCTTATGATCATTTGACGGAAATCTTCACTGCGCCTTCAAGCTGTCTTCCCACCCAACATAATTTATATCAGTAACTTTTGCCGTATTATCTCGTTGCCGCCTCTAGTGTTATGCCTTACTCAGGTTCATAAAAGCTAAAGTAGGGTTCCTCAGTTACTTTATATGAAATTCACACTTCTCTCAATGCATATCACTGGTCAACACACACACACACACACACACACACACACACACATATATATATATATATATATATATATATATATATATATATATATCACTGTTGCTTCCATCAAAATACAGTATATATTGTTTCTTGCACTAATTTCCTCAAATAAAAAAAATAATTTGGATTTAGGACGAGTTTAATAATAATAATAATAATAATAATAATAAGACGATGGTGATAATGATGATGAAGTATATTAACAGTAGTCGCACGGAATGAATACAGTTACGAAATAAGTTACTGCAGCGAAGTAGTTTTATTCTTAAGCTTCCTTTAACTTCAGTGCCAGAATATCTTCTAGTTGACTCTTTATTGCTTGATTAATTTATTCTTTTATTCATTAATTTGTATATAAGCATAGTTAGTCTATTTTTTTCAATTTGAACAATCCTCTGATATCCAAGATAATTTCATCAGTAAGGACAGTCCTCTAAAAGGCTATCACCACAGTACTTAAAATTAATGAGAAACTGTTTTACTGCTCAGTATAAAACACGGCAAGTAAACTCTTTACAGCACTCTGTTACTCTTTACAGCACTCTGTTCTTCACTACAGTAGGTAGTTCACTAACGGGAGTATATAAAATTATATCTACCTTGTTGCAGAAAAACACTTCAGTGCTTCTGTAACCTCCCGTTCCAACAACACAACGGCTGGCCGGAGATCAAAGAAAATGTTGTTGCAGAAATTGGTGTATTTGGTGTTCACTCAAGCTTAGGTCATTATGTTGCTAAGACCTTTATACTCATTCGTTAAGAAATATCTCCCGAGCACCTCGTCCTTAACTTTGGTAATCTACGTCGATACATGCGATATATAAATAACACATAAGATAGAAGGTGTAATGGGCACAATATAAGTTTAAGGAGGAGGTGCTAGACATCCCACTAAGTCGACGAGAATTAACTCCAAGTTCTCCAGGCACACAGTGGCTTGTGTACCTTACGTAAGAAACGATGAGGCTTTTTAAAAATTTACATATTTAACAGACAGACAAAAATTTACATCTTATAAAACAGACATATGAGACAGTGATGCAGCCCCTTGGTGTTGATGGGGAGGGGATGATGTGTTAGAAAATATTAGGAGATATACTCTGAGATTATTTTAATTATGTGTGGAGGATGGAGAATGAAAGGCCGATACGGAGAGGGTATGAGAATGAGGTGTTTAAGGGAGTGTGGGGGAGGCGGAAACAGAGGATGAGATGAAAGAGTGAAAGGGGAGAAGAATATGAAAGAGGGGTGTGTGAGCTGAAGAAAGGGCAGCCAGCTGACAGACGACAGGGTGAAACTGAAAGTCGTTTGTGACCACCCAACAGATTACTTAACTTATATATATATATATATATATATATATATATATATATATATATATATATATATATATATATATATATATATATATATATATATCCCTCCATCATCCAATCCTACATTGCCCCATGAGGAGCGTAGGAGCCCGGGGCTAAGCAGTTGGCCCCGACATTTAAGATGAGAGTGACCAGCCTCACTAATCCCTGAGTGGCATTACATGAGCAATCAACCCCAACCATCCCTTGGATATAAACTTTCACCGGCTCAATCCGACTGGAACACAACAATTACCCATTAAACCACCAGGCGGCAAAATTTGGTTATATGGTTACTACTCAGCGTAGTGAATGGTTTCATAGTGTACAGGAAACCATTTGGCTTGTCACTCAGTGTAAAGTCACCCACAGGCAGAAGGAAGAGGAAAGAATGAAGTAAGGAAAGACAGAAGAGGGAGTGTAAAGTCAACCGTAAGCAGAAGGACAATGAACGAATGAAGG
This sequence comes from Coenobita brevimanus, assembly GCF_032717465.1. Taxonomy (NCBI): domain Eukaryota; kingdom Metazoa; phylum Arthropoda; class Malacostraca; order Decapoda; family Coenobitidae; genus Coenobita; species Coenobita brevimanus. Next base: position 9,601,443 of record NC_136983.1, on the reverse strand, counting down.
AAAGAAAGACAGAAGAGGATGGAAGGAGAGAAGGATGCAGGAGAGGCAAGGGCAGACACCCGAGAGCAGCACTACATCGAGTGCGTGGATGGTGAGCGCCCCACTAATATATATATATATATATATATATATATATATATATATATATATATATATATATATATATATATATATATATATATATATATATATATATATATATATATATATATATTAACGCATAGAGAATCGTATTTTATTTTTTTAAGATTTCGTAATACTTTGTCCTAAGCAATGTATTCTGCTCATTACACATCATTATCCTTCGTATATGTTTGTGCTGCACAGAATGTAGATATTTAAAAGATCTAAATAATATGAAAGATTGTGCTAATATTTAATATGTAAACAAATCGCCTTGGAACAGGTAGTATGATGCCTCCTCTGCCACTTAGAAGACAGACCTATGTTATTTGAATCAAACTTCCACAACATGATTTTGTCAAGCTGAGGAAAATTCTGATAGTGAAAGGGTTGAAAACTACCTGAGGTAAACTCTGAACTGATAGAATCTCTGCCAGTTAAATGATATGGTATGGATTTTACCTGAAGAAAATGCTCAAGTCCGTCCATGACAGCGAGACTTCTAACAAATCTTATTATCTTACCAGTTACGTGTTACACGGACATCCACATTGACGAATGTAGTTTTACCTTGCTTATGAACATCTTCATAAGCATAGTAAAAAAACATCTTTTATAAACATCGGCACAGCCCAACGGATCTTACTAAAACCACTGAAACAATGTCGTCTTTCTTACATTATCGTGCCGTCTTGCTGACATCTTTACCCATTTTAGGAATGACAGTCTGAACGGGAGAGATTACATAGCCTTAAGTACCCTGTTCAGTACAAGCGTTTACTTCCTTTGTTGAATAAAATTATCTAAGTAGCGAGATAAACAAAAACAAGAAATCTTCATGGTGCAGGGATTATACTGGTCCACAGTGATGATTGTAAAAATGAGTATTTCTGGTAGTGCTGGAGAGGGACGCCTTCACGAGGAGGTTTTGATGTAACCGAACAACATCCCTGACCTATTATGCAAACTTCCCTCAGAATCCTCCCTGTCCTTCGAAATAAGGATGGTGAGCTGCAGCGTGAGGGGAGATTCAGCCTGCAGTCAATCGGGTTCACCTTTAATATGAGGTTGGGGTTGCAATTACTACTACTACTATCTGAATTCTTTAATTAGGCAGGCCGTTCGATATGTATCCCAGTAGGCCTCGTAGCCCCTTTGCCTAAGCGAAAAATCTCACTATCCTATTAAGTGTTATTCACATCGTGATAAAGTGCACTCAGGTTGCATCTTCAACATACAAACAGACGTTGAGATGTGATGTGCAGAATAAATCATTTAGGAACAGGTGATATGAAATTATCAAATCCACTTAGAATACGACCCTGATATACTAATATTCTGGCTCACGCTATGGTATTGTAAAGTACCTATTTCACTGCTGCTGCCAGCCGATTGTACTCATATTATACAGTGGGCCTTGATCATTTGACTTTATCGATTTACCTATAATCAAACACCTTACTCCTGGAAAGGGTGGCCACAAATATAACGCCTCCTTATCACCCTGCCCTCCTCCATCAAGCTGTGTGTGTGTGTGTGTGTGTGTGTGTGTGTGTGTGTGTGTGTAAGAGAGATAGACAGACAGATATATAGATAGATAGATAGAGATAGATAGATAGATAGATAGATAGAAAGAGAGAGAGAGAGAGAGAGAGAGAGAGAGAGAGAGAAGACGAAGGCAGTGTTCTCCTTTGATCAACTCATTCTCATTCTTCCCGGTCTCCACCCCCTCCCCTTCTCATTTCCTTTATTTCTTCACCACCATCCCCTTCCTCTCTTCCCTTTCCCTCTATTCCTCATCCCCTTCTTCCTCTTCCCCTCTCTGTCCTTTTCTGTTCTCAATTCACAGTTTCCTGCCCTGCTTCACACCTTCGTCACCCTTCATCACCTTCCCCCTCCTTTCCTCTCGTCTCATCCCTACTTTCCTTTCGTCTCTCCTCAGTCACTCAACTTCAGACCGTCACCCTTGCTGAATGCCACACTCCACTTTCCTTTCTCTTTATCGTCTCCCCTTCCTCTCCTATCCCGCAGCACCTTTATTTCCTTCCTCATCATACCTCGCTCTTCTACTCTTGCCGTCGCCTTCCTTTTCCTCGTCCTCATTCCTTTCCCCTTCCTTCCTCATCCAGTTCCCTCCTCCCCCCCAGCTTTACATGATTTACAGTTATATGACCTCCTTTACGGATAAGTTAATTATACCAGTAGAGAATTAAGTCTGCCTCTCTTGGGGTATAATGTGAGGTAAGGAAGATGGGTGGGTAACTATTGCTGTTGTGGAGTTCTTCCGTAGAAAGGTGGGTGAAATGCGTGGGGAGAGAGAGAGAGAGAGAGAGACAGGGAGGGGCATTAAACACAGTAGCTAACTGCCTGCAATATAGCCTGGCAATGTGTGGTAAATCTGTGGTAGTGACCACAGTTCCCGAGTTTCTCATGAGCATTGCATTGGCATTTCATTAACTTTTCTAGAGGAGATATTTCTTCCTCTGAAACTACAGTATATAAAGTTTTCATGAGGGAAGAAGAGGAAAGTTTCAAATAATATTTATCGTTTACAAGAGGTTCATTAACTAGCAGACAATTCATCATTGCTTAGTCACAATCCTTCCCTAGAACAGAGTCGTTGATGTCATATACCGGTACCAAATTGTAGTGGTGGTACCAAATTATAGGGTTCTAAACTTTTTTCAAGACGCCTGTGACCAGTACTCGAGTTTTTTCAACTGCATGCCGAATATGCTAACCATTGCACCACCTACTCTATAGAATCAAGAGGAAGAAGGTTTATCTATCTCTTTCTATCTACAGTAGGCTATGTATCTAAAAACTAGCAGGGGTATCCGCCGTTGCCCGGGAAAAACCCTAAAATAGTGCATACTGGCACTGTATGGATCCCTGTATGGCCAATCTCCTTGTGGGAGAAGAACCCCGTGGTCCCATTTTGCCCAGTCTTCCTCCATAGGCCGACTTTCCCAGGGATGTACTTTCCAAGGAACTATACCTATGGTCTTATTTTCCCACTACCTACCTACCCATCCAACCACCTTCCCACTCACCCATTCTGCCCCACCACACCCACCGTCCTATCCACTTTGCCCCTCCACATCCATCTATCTACTTAACCCTGCTCACCCACCCCACACGCTCCACCTATCAGACCCGTTGTAGCTGCTAATGATTTGGTTGTAGAAGTAAAAACTCAGCTACGGTACTTGGCTACCATATTTCCACCATGTTGCTTCTTTATTTCTAATTAGTTATAATCTTGGCCATCAGGGGCGCCACTTTCAAAATAAATTATAAAAAAAAAAAAAAAGAAACTGGGGAGGCCACGGCCTTCACAGTTGTCATTATCACCAACAGTCTGATATAGTTCACTGCTGGTCGAAGGCCTTGCTCACCTTTAAGGATTTTAACTCAAGCTTCTAAATATATTCATTGAATTACTCTTATCAACAGACGGTGTTTCGATGATTCAAAGGATTTCTCATGATCAATAAATGTCGTACAAGAAGATTTCATCTATAGCTTAACTAGAGTTTTATCAGTCATTTGGAAAAAACTTAAAAAACTGAAACTACAGTAGTCTATACTAGACTTATCATTACGAAACCTAGTTTGTTCCACTGGCTGGTTTACATCCATTGTAGAACTACCTTGACTTTATTTCCTGTACACTGCAGGGAGAAGACTTGCTATTAAATAACTTTTGAGTTTTACTGTTGCCTCTTACGTGAAGCAGAATAACAGACATTTTTCCCTGATGTAAGTACACTTTTGAATACTAAGCATTTTGATGGTAGTGCAAGATTCCCTAGCATCAGGAATCATGTAACCTGCGGCAAACGGAGTATTAATTTTATTATTTTTCATTCTGTTTCTAAATATATTTCTGTCCGTGACACACCGGCCTTTCTCTCCTCGTTAACAGACACAACATATCCCTACAAATAATAGCATATATCGTGGTGTTGTACTTCATGATTAACAAAGATTATCCAATTTTTTTTAAGGGCTCTTGCATAAGCACACATTTTTTGTTCTAGCTCCTTCTGTCCGTCTCAGCATTCTGGGCCGAGATTTTACCTGGAACCCATCCCTCCACCTAGAATCCTTGATACGCCTCTGCTGATCATTACTGCATGTCAGTCATGATTTCTTGCTTCATGAAAAAAAAAAAAAAAGGAAACTTATTTGTCCTAGTTCTGCATAGAAACGAAAAAGTTTGTTGCACATGTTGATTAATGTAACAATCTGTGCTGATCAGACAACGAATATATATACATTATTTATGAATTGCTCCGAATATTCATATATATTTTTTCATTTTTGAATAAATTCCTGTAAATTCATAGTACTGTTTGATTTCACACACACACACACACACACACACACACACACACACACACACACACATACACACATAAATATATATATATATATATATTTACCTTCACCCCTTTTCCCTCTCAACATATTGGGCATAGTGAAAATCATCCCTCGCTTCTTTTAACCTCCTCCATCCAGAACTCTCGTACTGAAGTTGTTAATCAAGGATGTATCTGACTCCTGTCTTGTAGTTCCGGAAGTCTATCGTAAGGTGATTACAAGAAGGAGCAGTCAAAGTGAAATACCAGCATCTGATAAAGGATGCTAAAGTTGAATCAGCGTTTGCTCTGTCAGTATCATCCTTTGATCGATTGTTTTAAAAATCAAATTAATTACTTACTGCATCCTCGTAGCCATTCCACCAAGCCTGATCCATACCGGATGAAACCTGTTTTAGCTGACCATTCTCTGGGACCTTGGCGTTTGACCAAGTATTCTGAATATCGAACCTCCTTATGGTTGGCTATTCCTCAGTTCTTCCAGCAAATTTGGTCCATGTCGAATTACAAATGGTTGAATTATAGGGTCAAACATTATGATCATGCCCTGTGACTGGCTTTTGGCGGACTACTCTCAGAATCATCTCGTCATACTTGTTTGTGCTGAACTATTCCACAATGTTTGGAGTACATTGGATCAAAACGCCAAAGCTGACCATGCTATGTGACCATGTCAATAGCCAAGTTTGTACTGATGGAGTTCTTTGACACGGCAAGCCGGCAGCAGAGAAATGAACACTGCTCGTGTGATAAGCGCTACAGCGCCTGGCTATATGCACATCCAGAGAGAGAAGGTGAGAGAGAGAGAGAAACGTAAGAAAGTAAATATTTTAGGTCAATTATTTTTCTGTCACTGTTCAACAACCTCACCAGAAAGGTTGAAAGTTTACACCAAGATGAAATTTTGAAGATAGGTGTATGTAATGCTCGCTCACTTGTCACGCGCTCGCAAAGAGCATTTTATTGGTAGATAAAGTCAGAGATGAGGTTAGAGATGAGGTCAAGGAAAATGTTAGGGTGGAGCTGAAAATTACGGGAAATGTAGGAGTCACGTCAGGGATGGATCTATAGGACATGCACGTAATTAGCCTAATTTATTTCTACGTTTGCAAGGGTACCTGTCAGAGGTGCAATGTTTCATAATCTATTCAAGTTTGTCACTTTTGCAAGTCATCGTTGAATTTATGTCCCAGTTGCAGTGTTTCATTATTTTTTTAATAAATATGCACTATTTTTATCTGTCTATCGATATATAGATATAAAATGCGTCTCTGTGTCTGTCTGTGCATAAAGCTCTTCTCTATGGTGTACTTCTTGGGTCGGTTTATAAATACAGATTAAAGTTATTTATGAATATGTGAACATAGACTCTGCAAATGCCAACATTCACTTCAGGCATACACATTTTTTGTACGAGTTTAAGTAAATCTGTAATAATTTTTATGTCACTGAACTTAAAAGTCAGAAGGGCAGTAGTTCATGATCGGGTTCATTCGGAGACAGGGAAAATTAAAATTGAATTTTGCCTTGACATACATGTCACTTCCACAGTTCTTCATAGGTTGCTTCGTACGCTGACTAGAGTTGCCTGAAAGTGTTTCCATTCTTGTACACGGCCAACGGATACCTATCTCTTTTTACTGTACTTTTTACTATTCATTTACCCGTGTACACTGAGCAAATTATACCCATTTATTTGGATGACATTTGTACTGTTTTCTTTGTACTTTCAGTTATACCAAACCCTGGAAAAAAAAAACTCTCATAGTATAGTGCTGATAAAGATTGAATCTAATTCTTCCAGTACAGGAACCGACTGCAAGTAACAAGAAAATAATATATAAATTAACAAAATATACTTGATGCAGGAATTCAGGGTTCTCTGGTTAATGCCTTTGGTGTGATATAGCATGGTAAAGTGAGTGTATGTGGTGTGGTAAGGAAGGCTGTTGTGGTGGAAGAGGCTGATTTGGTATGTGAGGGGGGTATGGTGGGAGAGGGTAGCTTGGTGTGATGTGGTGTGGCTTTGCTAGAGTTGCTAAGTCGACGGAAATGAAGTATCTCACTTCTGAAAATCAGTAATGAGAATCAGACGGACTAAACCATTCACAGTGCTACTCCCATAACTTAAAATGTGTCATCAGAACAAAGTGGTAAATCTTTCATTACGATGATGCCTATTTGCCTGCTTCTTGAGAAGCCAGGAATGTGAGAGCAGCACTTGTTTGCATCTGTGACGTTGTTATTATTTTGGTTGTTTGACAGTTTTGTAACCCTTTCGTTCACAGTGAGTTTTAATAAGTTTTCTGTTCCATGACACATTGGCTTTCTCCCCTCACCCCCCACCCACCGTGTACTCCAAAAAGGTGTATTCTCGGCCTATTTTCGTTACCAGAACATAGTTATTTTGCCATGAAACCTACATAGTCCTATTCGTCGATGTTTGTGCTACACGATAAGCTACAAAAATAAAAAAAACACTATATATACATTAGGGTCGTGTGAATAAACATTCAGGAACATTCATCTCACTCTCCAACATCACAGCTCGAAAGTTTACTAACCTATCTCTACATGTTTTACGTCTTTTGAAAGAGAATTTCATTAGCTTTCGAAAGGTCTAGTTGGCACTTTGATACCAGGTATGGTTTTCGAGTAATAAGCGAAAAAGTAAAACCTTTTTCTGACAGACAACAGAGTTTTTATTCAGGGAGTGTTAGCAAAAAACTTTTCTCAGCAGTGTTATGTTTTCATTTCATCATCTTATGCAGAATTTCATGAGCTGTCACATGATATAACCAGAGTTCTCCTACGCTTCATAGTTATTGAGAAAAATGCAAAAAACTACTGTGTACCCACCTGCACACTGAACCACCGTCAGCCATGGTCACTTACGTTACTTTCCCGTAGCATACAAACATCATTATGCTTTCTAGGTATGATTTTTTTGGTTTTATTCCAATTACTATTGTAAGATTACACCTGGTTTTCTTTATAGTCCTCTCAGAAACCACACATGAACACTACACCTATTGCTAGCAACTGAAACTGAAGCTGTACTTATTTCCCTGCTATTTGTGTTTACGTAAATAACAACATATGTCTATGTGTAAATATACTGATATGAAGATAGGTAAATAGATAAATAATAAAAAAAGTAAATCACTTCCTTGCTCCAGTGACGATGCTGTTCCAACAGGACCAGATGGGTTTGGAGGTGAGGAGTTTTGTACTGTGTGTGTGTGTGTGTGTGTGTGTATGTGTGTGTGTGTTTGTTTGTGTGTGTGTGTGTGTGTGTGTGTGTGTGTGTGTGTGTGTGTGTGTGTGTGTGTGTGTTCTTACCTAATTGTATCTTTACAGGAATGAGTCAAGCTCGTACTGTCCCGTGTCTTAAACCATATTTATTGTACATATCCTTAAATTTGTGAATTGTTTTGGCACACACTATTTCATTCGGTAGTGCATTCCATTGATCAATTGCTCTGTTTGGGAAACTGAATTTCCTTACGTCTTTATCACCTCTCTTCTTATGCAGTTTTTTGCAGTGTCCTCTTGCTGATGCTTCTCCATATGTTAAGTAATCATTTATGTCTATTTTCTCCTTCCCTAATATGCACTTATATAGCATTATCATGTCACGTCTTTTCCTTCTCTCCTGTAGTGTTGGTATATTCAGTTTATTTAGTCTTTCTTCGTAGCTTAGGTCCCTTAAGCTTGGTATCCATCTTGTAGCGGCCCTTTGACCTTTTTCAATCTTGTCTATGTGTTTTTTGAGATGAGGACTCCAGACTACTGATGCATATTCCAGGGTTGGCCTAATGAATGATGTTATTATCTTTCTTAGCATGTCTTCATTTATGTATGTGAATGCTATTCTCATATTTGCAAGCAGTGTATACATGTTCCGTACCTTCTCATTGATGTGGTCAGCCGGAGATAGTCTGTTATTGATAATCACACCTGGTCTTTCTCTCTTTCTGATGTGTATAGGGTTTTATTTCCTAACTTATAATCCCAATCAGGTCTTTTTCCACTTTTACCAAACTTGATTACATGACACTTGTCCACATTGAATTCCATTTGCCATGTACTACTCCATTCATGAAGTTTATTTAATTCTTCTTGTAGCTCTTTACAAGAGTCTGTGTTAGTAATTCTCCTTTGTATTTTTGCATCATCTGCAAACATATTCAGATAGCTCTCATTTCCAGTGTTACTGTTTATATCATTTATATACACTAAAAACATGACTGGTGCCAGCACTGAACCCTGTGGTACTCCACTAGTCCCTTCTTTCCATGATGAGTAGTTTCCTCTTAGTACTGTTCTCATTTCCTTTTTTATGAGAAAGTCTTGCATCCAACAAAACAGTTTGCCTCGAATTCCTCCTTGATGGTACAGTTTCCATAAAAGTCTTTGGTGTGGTACTGTGTCAAAAGCTTTCTTGAAATCTAAATAGATACTGTCCACCCATCCTTCTCTTTCCTGTATTGTGTTTGTTACTCTGTCATAGTAGCTCAACATATTAGTAACACATGATTTTCCTTTTCTGAAACCAAACTGTCTTTCTGTTATCATACTGTGTTCTTCTAGATGATTTACCCAAGCTTTTCTTATAAGCTTTTCTAATACCTTGCTTACAACATTGGTCAGTGATACTGGTCGGTAGTTGAGTGGATTTTGTCTATTTCCTTTCTTGAATAAGGGGACAATATTTTCTTTTTTCCAAATATCAGGTGGTTTACCTTGACTCAAAGATTTCTTAAAAATTATAAATAATGGTTTACTTAACTCCTTTGCACATTCTCGTAGTACCCAACATGAAATTTCACCAGGACCACTTGCTTTTCCTCTGTCTAATCTACTTAACTCCTCCTGTATTACTTTTTCTGCTATTTGTATATATGGTAGTATGTGTGGACATGCATGTTCCACATTGTCCCTCTCAAAATTTTTTTCTTCTGTAAAAACTAATTGGAAATTCTTATTTAGTGCTTCACAAATATCTTTCTCTTGTGTATAAGTGATTCCCTCGTCCGTAATGGATTGTATTATATCTTTTACTTTGGTTTTGCTTCTGATGTAGCTGTAAAACAGCTTTAGTTGATCACTACTTTTATTTATTATATCCTCCTCAAACTGTTTTTGGGCTTCCCTCCTTCTTCTTGTATAATCGTTTCTTGCCTGTTTGTAATTATTATACGCCCTTTCACTATTGTGTCTTCTGTATCTATTCCACAACAAATCTCTTCTTTCTTTTGAGTTTTAACATTCTGTATTGAACCATTTCTGTATTTTCTTATCTGCTTCTTTGTGCTGTGGGATGTACTTCTGGCCTCCTATTTCATAAAATTCACAGAATTTTTTATATACAGCATTTAAATCTTGTCCTCTAAGCTCATTTTCCCAATCAACTTCTAAGAAATACTTCTTTAGGTCTTGATAATTTCCCTTTTTATAGTTTAGGCTCTTTTTGTAACTCTCATTGCTGTTAACTATGTCATATGCTATCCTGAAGTTCTAATTTAGTACTGCATGATCGCTTTGCCGAGCGGAGGGTGATATATTAAACTGTCAATATCATTTTCTTGCCTAGTAAATATTAGATCTAGCGCTGAAGGTACATCAAGTCCTCTTTTTCTGGTGGTTTCCCTCACATGTTGCATTAGGAAAAACTCTTGCACGAGATCCAGGAGCTTTTGGTCCCAACAGCTTTCTTGGCTAATTATATCTAGAGTATTCCAATTTATATTTGTATTAAAATCCCCAGTTAGTATAATTCTTTCCGATTTCTCTTCCATTTTATGTAGTAATGATCTTAAACTCTGAATTGTACTCTCTGCCAGGTCCTCATATTCATCTCTTTCCCATGTGTTTGATCTGGGTGGCATGTACAAATTGGCTACAATTACTTTCCCTTCAGATGTGTTGATCTCTGCTACAATAAGTTCTACTTGTGATGGTATATCTAGTTTTATTTCATTGACTTTTAGATTTTTCTTAGTTAATATTATAATTCCTCCTCCTTTTTTTAAATTTCTGTCTCTTCTCCATATACTGTATTCCTCTAAGTTTAGTATGTCATTGGATATCCTTGGTGTTAATTTTGTTTCAGTTAGGCATATTATTTGTGGTTCATTTTCTCTGACATAATCATTCATCTCTAGTAATTTAGATACCATTCCATCCACATTTGAGTACATCAACTTTATCATCTTGTTTATATACTTGTCATGACATGGTTTTACTACATTCCTCCTTTTTATTCCCTCCTGTTTGTGTATCACTTTCGTACCTGCAATCCTATTACTTTGTAAAAAAATTTCTTCTTCTCTTCTAATCTTCCCTCATTTTTTGTTTTTGCTTCCTCCCTTTTCTCTTTCAGTAATTCCAGTTCCTCTTGTGTTAGGCATCTTTTTATCCATACATTTTTGAACTCCTCTTTTTCCATAAGATTCTTTGCATTTTTTAGTATCTCTTCCACAGTGTTTACACTCTGGAAAGTCACCTTTAGAGGTCTTGTCCTGCTTTTCTCGTATTTCCCTAAGCTTTTGTGTTCCTCTATGTCTTTACTACAGATTTCCTCTGATACTTCTTTCAGTAAGCTCATTACATTTGCCATCTCCTTTTTGTCTCTTGTGATCTTGTTTTTTACTTCTTCCTCTTCTATACCAGTGATAACTATAGATTTGTTTATATCTACTGAATCTCTGACTAACTTTGGATTGTTTTGGATTATTCTTTTCACTTCCTGTTTAATGCTTTTTTCCTCCACCCTTGTTTCTAAGTCTTTCTTTACTTTCACCATTTCAGCATACGTGGTTTCCACATCATTTTTGTAGCTTTGCACAACTTCATTCACCTGTGTTATCTTCTCCTCAGTATCACTGCTCTGGTCTATAAGACTGCTTACTTGCCTAATTGTCTCTGTGTCATTTTTGAACTCTTCCATAACACTCTCGTGATTGACTACTGTACTTGCCATTTCACTCATTTTCTTCCTAAGTGTACTCAATTCCACTGTTAGTTCACTGATGGTTGTGTCTTGAATGTGACGTTTTAACTCCTTCCTGCATGGATAAGATAATAAGCTTTCTGTGCCCTGATGCAGCATCTTTTTTTGGTGTGTGTGTGTGTGTGTGTGTGTGTGTGTGTGTGTGCGTGTGTGTGTGTCAGACGATATTTTTATTACAAACACAAGGTGCACTGATTATGCTTTTATTTTTCATATGAGACATAACCTATTCTATCAGTTTATGAGAAACACATTATATTTCACCACTACAGTACTTGAACGTGCTCTGTAGATCACGTAGGAGTTCGCTCCTTTGCACTAACTCGGGTCTAGCAGACGGTATTTTTATTACAAGCATGCAGTGCACTGTTTCCTTTTCTTTTCACATTAGACATAACCAAATCCATCAGTTTATGAGAAACACATTATATTTCATGACTACAGTGCATGAACGTGCTATGTAGGTCACTTAGGGGTTCGCTACCTGTGCGCTAACTCAGGTCTAGTAGATGATATATTTATTGCGAACCCACAGTGCATTGTTCCTTTTCTTTTCACATTAGACATAACCAAATCTATCAGTTTATGAGAGATTATATTTCACCACTACAGTACATGAACTTGCTCTGTAGGTCACGTAGGAGTTTGCTACCTTTGCGCTAACGCAGGTCTAACAGATGATATTTTTAATACGAGCACATGATGCAGTTTCCTTTTCTTTTCACATTACACTCAATTCACAAGATTCACTGTCACTATTTTTATTGCTGAATATTCACATTTGGTGCAGGGTAGAGGCAAAGTAATTGAGGGGCCAGGGTTAGAAACAGTAGCACAATCTTCGTTGGGGCAATGGCTGATAATGGCCAGGAACGCATCACAAACACAGAATTTCCTATTGCAAAAACCAGATCTAATCACAATAATGCCCAAAACTATACATAAGCACTACTGGTATAGTGAAATATGTCACGCAGCCAGGATGGGGATAATAAAGGCTGTAAAGGGACAAGGGATCGCACGCTACCTTGCCCACTGACAGCTTCTGTAGTGTGGTACTGAAAAACCTTGCTGTGCTGTCACAGGTATCGGGACCCACTGTTGCCAACTCATTACTTTTGACGAGAGCTAGGCAAACTATAATGCCTCCAAAAATGATGCAAGTCGACTGAAAACCTTTTTTTGGTGAATTTTTTATGGTTTTATGATACTAGAAGAAAGACCCTAATGACGCCTAACACATCACTGTGTACGAAGGGGTTAAGATAGGCTACCTCCAAGATGTAAGCTGGCCATACTTAACCTATATGTATGTGGATGACCTGAATGGACTTGAATAGCCATGATGGGCCTAATTGAATGTGACGTTTTAACTCCTTCCTGCATGGATAAGATAATAAGCTTTCTGTGCCATGACACAGCAGCTTTTCTCCCCTCCACCCCGGCCACCGTGCGCTCCAAAAATGTGTATTCTCAGCTTATTTTCACCACCTAAAAATATTTATATTGCCACAAAACCCACATATTCCTATTCGTTGATGTTTGTTCTACACGATAAGCAAAAAAAAATAATAATAATAACACACACACTGTACGTACGTTTGGGCCCTCGGAATAAACATTCGGGATCATAGATTTCACTTCCCAACATCATAAGTCGAATGTTTACTAATCAATCTCTACATGTTATGCTATCATTCGAAAGAGAATTTTATTAGCTTTCGAATGCTGCAGTCCCAGTTTGATACGAGTTATGGTGTTCAAGTAATAAGAAAAAAATAAAACCCATTTCCGATAGACAACACATTCGGGGAGCTCTACCGAAAAACTCTTCTTGCCACTGTTATGTTTTTATTTTATCATCCTATGCAGAATTTCATTCGCTTTCAATTGAGCCAAAACGGTGATCCTAGGCCTCATAATTTTCGAGAAAAATGCGAAAAACTACAGTGTATTTTCCCGCTCGCTAAACCACCATCACCCGTGCTCACTTACGTTATTTTCCCGTAGCGTGCTAACACTTTTATGCTTGCTAGCTGCACTTTCTTTGGTTTTATACCAACAACTATTTCATGTAATTACCTCTGTTTTGTTTTTAGTCCTACCAGAAACCACACACGAACACTAAACCTGTTGCTGGCAACTGAAATTGAAGCTGTACTTATTTCCGTGTCATTTGTGTTGAGGTAAATAATAATCAATATGTATGTGTAAATATACTGACATAAACAGAGGTAAACAGATAAATAAAAAAAGAATATCATGTACTTCTCCAGTGGCGATGATCTTCCTGCAGGACCAGATCGGTTGAGAGGTGAGTTTTGTACTGTGTGTATGTGTGTGTGTGTGTGTGTGTGTGTGTGTGTGTGTGTGTGTGTGTGTGTGTGTGTGTGTGTGTGTTCCATTAGCGAAGGTATTCTCAGTGTGGTACCGCTCGATATAATCACCTGTACAAAGCGGCACATCACATACAGGACACATGTTCCTTGTGTCCTTCCTTACCCCCATCTTGAAGCACAAGGTACACCTGAGCCTCTTCTTGTTGGGGATCCTCGCCTGGTGGTGGCCCAGAGTGCGATCCAACCTCACATCGTCATCAATCACCCAGCGATGCATGCTTGGATACCCTCATGCTCTGTGGTCCTGTTGTGCGAGAGCTGCAGGCCCAGGCACGGGTTCTCCAGACGGACCAGCAACTGGAGGTGGTGGCGGTTCTGGCACCCCTGATGGGCCTCCTGCAGCTGGTGCCAGTGGTGACAGAGGCACCTGTGATGGGCTTGCTGCAGGTAGTGCTGGTGTGGGTTGTCCTGCAGGCAGTGATGGTGCTGGTGGTGGCTGGGCCCATCCTGGAGCTGGTGGTTGTGCCTGCTGGGTGCCAGGTGTTGCTGGTGCTGGCCACCGGGTAGGTAGGTCTGGGGCGTGGTGGAGTATGTGTCCAGACGCGGGCCAGTCCTCTTCATGAAAATGCAAAAGATCGTAGATGATCTGCTCCACAAATTCAAGGAGAGTTACTTGCGTGCATCTGTAATTTTTGTACAAGGCGAACACGTTGAAGAGTGTCATTTGGATGAAGTAGAATGTGATCTTCTTTGTCCACTTGATAGTTTGCCATTGGATGGGATGGTACTGGACCACCTGATTGAAACGATCAACTCCACCCATGTACCTGTTGTAGTCGTCCTCAATGACGGACTTGTTAAGACCTTCTCCACATAGGTTGTCCACCTGTCATGACCCTGCACCTTTCCTCAAACCCTCTTTGGAATGGTGTCCACAGTGTGGAAAGTGGACACAATGTTTACAATGCACTTGTCCTTCCACAGCAGGACTAGCACATTGTCCTTGTGCCTGTATGCCATGCTCCCCTCGGGCAGGCACTTAGCCTTGGCGATAGACTGCAGCTGGCGTGGCGCTCCTCTAGGCAGCCGTGGGGTCCCACACACGTAAAAGCCTGCAGTGAAGAGTCGTTTGCACAGGGCTACAGAATTGTAATAGTTGTCTATGAACAACTTATAGCCCTGGTCCTTCAACGGTTCCACGAAGCCCAACAGGGTGTTCTCAAGGGTACGCTGCACCCCCGTGTAGACCTCGAGGTTCCAGATGTAGCCCGAGGACGACTCAGCCAGCATCTATATCTTGATGGCATACTTGGTGGCCTTCTGGGGGTTATACAAGCAGAAGGACAGCAGGCCCTTCCACCCCAGAGAGCTCTCATCCAGGCTGAGCTGCTCCTCGGGTAGGTACGCTGACTGGAACTGCTGAAGAAGGTACTCCATGATCTTGTGAACGCAGATGAGCTGATCTTGGTTGTCCCGGGGAATGGTGAGCGAGTTGAAGGCATGGAAGTGCTTGAGGATGGCGGTGAACCACCTTCCACTCATCGCCAGCCGGACCCTAGGGTAGTCGTGCAGCTCGGAGCTCCGCCAGTAGTGCCTGATGGTCAGCATGTGTACGACCCCCATGAAAAGGTATAATCCCAGGAACTTGGCTATCTCCTCTTCATTGCAGAAGAACCAGGCATCCAGCTGAGTCCCCAGGAATGTGGCATACCAGCTGGTTTCCATGGTAAGGTATGACAACAACTCCTGCATGAAAAAGAGCTGGAAGAACTGCAGGGGAGTTGTTGGAATAGCCTCCTGGATCCCTGGGGAGCCAGTGAACGGCCTGTGGTTCGGTGTGAACGGGCCACTGCTCCACCCAGGATCCTCTTCAGCGGCAGTGGCAGCGGTGGCAGCGGGTCGACTTGTCGATGCCCTTCAGCCTGCCCTCCAGCCCCTTGGACGTCCCCCATGTCCAGGCAGCGGACCACGGCACCCTCATCTGGGAGGGGACGCCTCGGACGAGGACGAGGACGAGACAGAGGGCTCTGGGGACACCAGTCTCCTAGGGCTGGCCGGCAAGGATGTCACTGTAGCATCCTGCATGGCAGAGTGGGTGAAGGGGCCATCACAGTGAATGATGGCCTGGCTTCCAGCGACACTGGCTCGCCAAGGGGGGCAGAGGGGCCTGGAGATTAGAAGCCGACGAAGAGAGCAGTGGGACCGGCAGGTCCTAGAGGTGGGGAGGGTTCTGCGGTGAAGCTGGCCGATGAAAATGGTGTGGTCTCCCACGATGGAAGGAGGCGGGGTAGCTCCACTTGCTGACTGGATGGCGTCAGCTCAACTTCCTCCACCCCAGAAGAGTTGCTCTCGATGTCGCTCTCCGACTCTACTTGGAGGATCTTATGCCACTCGTGTGGTGATAACTTGCGTTTCGTCTCTGCAAGACTGATGCTGCAAGCCAACTGGAGAATAAATTGCTGTCGAAGGGATGATGGACCCTGTGGTAGTCCAATGCTGTGGTAGGGGTGTGAACTGATTTAAAGGAGTCAAGATATTTGGTTCACAGCCAGCCAAGAACTTGGCTCAACACTGGCAGAATGCAAGGGTTTATGATACACATGTATGTCCTTGAAAAACATCATTTCCTACACCTGACTTAATGCACAGGTAGGGGCCACGAGCACATGGTTACCTTTTTCGTTTACTTTGCACATTACACATAACCAAATCTATAATTTTTATGAGATACACAGTACATTTCACCACTAAAATATAAATGCACGTGTTCTACAGGCCTTTATCTGTGTGCTAAGGTGTAGCAGATGGTGTTTCCCTTACGAGAACACGCTGCAGTGTTTACGCTTCTATTTCACATTACACATAACCATATCTATCACTTTTTATGAGGTACACAGTATATTTCACCAATAAAATGTAAATGCATACGTTCCTAACCTCGTGTTGTATTTCTCTACCTCTGTGCTACCTCAGGTGTACGACATGCATTCTTCCTTACGAGCACGTGGGTCAGTCTTTCGCTGTCTTTTTGCATAAAACATAACCAAATCTATCACTTTTTATGAGATACACAGTATATTTCACCAATAAAAATGTAAATGCACGTGTTCCTAACCTCGCATTGCATTTTGCTACTTTTATGCTACCTCAGGTGTTCGGCATGCACTCTTCTTTACGAGCATGTGGGACAGTATTTCACTGTCTTGTCACATAAAACATAACCAAATCTATCACTTATTATGAGATACACAGTATATTTCACCAATAAAAATGTAAATGCTCTAACCTTGTGTTGCATTTTGCTACCTTTGTGCCACCTCAGGTGTATGACACGCACTCTTCATTATGAGCACGTGGATCTCTTTTGCTACCTTTGTGCTACCTCAGGTGTATGAGACGTTCTCTTTCTTGCGAGCACGTGCTTCGGTCTTTCACGTTATTTTCACATAATACATAACCAAATTTATCAATGTATGATATACACAGTACATATTACCAATAAACTGTAAATGCACGTGTTCCTAACCTCAAGTTGCATGTCGCTATTTTTGTGCTAACTCAGATGTACGAGATGCACTCTTTTTTACGAGCAGTTGGGTCAGTCTTTTACTGTCTTTCACATAAAACATAACCAAATCTATCAATATGTGAGATACACAATATGTTACATCACAACAAGTACAAGTACATGGCCTTTACCTGTGCGCTAAGGTGTAGCAGATGATGTTTCCCTTACCTGAAGACGCTGCAGTGTTTATGATTTTATTTCACAATACACATAATCAAATCCATCATTTTATGAGAAATACAGTATATTTCACCACAACAGTACATGAACATCCTCTGTGTCACATCTGTGATACCTAAGGTGTCGCAGACGATATCTTCCGAGGAGCACGTGGTGCAGTGTTTACGTTCATCCACACAGGCATACGATAAACATATCACTATAACACTCATGCTTTATTTCACACAAAAAGCATACGGAATACAAATAATAATATGATAAAATCAAATATCGCTATAAACTTCCTCTATTTTATCCCGTCTTGACAATGGCGTGCTGTGGCTGTAAGCAGTACGTGACTCCTGCCCTAGCCAATATTTCATCCTGGATCAAGAGAGAGAACAGGTCAAATCATTTGCTCCTAGTGTGCAGGTCTGTGACGTCACGCGGCTGTGTGGGGAAGAAAAGGGGGTTACCATACAGAGAAAACAGCAGTAAAAACGGGAAACTGTACTAATCTCTCTCTCTCTCTCTCTCTCTCTTGAAGGTATATATTTGTATATTTTCATGTTACTATATGTCTGTAGTTCCACACACACACACACACACACACACACACACACACATCGCTCGCTGGTGCAGTGCCATCTGGTAGACGGGAGTTCGCGTCTCGCTCAGGTTGCGAAAAGTTTCACTGACGAAGTGGGTGGTTACTGTCCCCCTTGAGCAAGGGGACGGGTGTGTGCGTGTGTGAAGGTCACAGCCTTGCCCTTAGATCGGACTATATGAGCTCTCAGCTCCCTTCCGGGAGGGTAAAAGCTGACGATCACGACCATCAAGTGATCCTGACCGACCCGGTGAATTACACACACACACACATACACACACACACACATACATACACTCTCTCTCTCTCTCTCTCTCTTTCTTTCTCTCTCTGACTGACTGTCCGTCTGTCTGTCTCTGTCTCTGTCTCTCTCTCTCTCTCTCTTTTCTCTCTTTCTTTCTCTGACTGACTGTCCGTCTGTCTGTCTCTGTCTCTCTCTTTCTCTGTCTCTGTCTGTCTGTCTGTCTCTCTGTCTCTCTGTCTCTCTCTGTCTCTGTCTCTCTCTCTCTCTCTCTTTCGCAATCTACATGCTGCACCTTAATCCCTACTTAACCTCCACACCTAATCCTTCCCTACCTACATCTTGCACCATACTTTACCTCAGTCCACAAAATCTTTCTCTCTCTCTCCTATCTCTCTCTCTCTCTCTCTCTCTCTCTCTCTCTCTCTCTCGATTTACTTCGGAACTCTTCATTTTCAGGGAACCGATGGAATTTAATATGAGGATCCTTCTTCTCTGACTAGAAGTGCATCCTCTAACTGCACAACTAGCCATATTATCTCAAAATTGATTGAGGTAGAGTGACTCCCCCAAAACAGGAGTGAGTGTGTCACTTTGGGAGATCTTGAGTCGGGGAATGTCAGGATACAACTGAGCCCGTCTGTCCAGCTGAACCGAGCGGGAAACAGCCGAGTGACGTCATGCGCCAGGCTGTCTCATTTTGAGGCCGAAGTGAGTTGACCTGTTCTCTCTCTTAATCTTGATTTCATCATGTATAGACCTTGGAATAAGTTCGTTTCCTTATCCGTGGACTAAGGTGTTTGTAACACTGCTCGATGGAGAGGTCTCCCCTCCTCCTTTCTTCCTCATAGTCCCACACTCCCACCCAACTCCCTCACTTTTCTCTCCGACCCCATAACCCCACCCTGGTACCCTCCATACTCTCGTTCACAGCCGGCTAGGGGTTTCTGTACTTCAAGCACCTCTCTAATGACTTGTAGTCCGAACAACTAATAAAGGAATAGGACAGTATACTGTATGTCATAAACCAAGCCAAAAAAAAGTTTACTACATTGTGTGTGTGTGTGTGTGTGTGTGTGTGTGAGAGAGAGAGAGAGAGAGAGAGAGAGAGAGAGAGAGAGAGAGAGAGAGAGAGAGAGAGAGAGAGAGAGTTAAAAGACAGGGAGTGACAGGCGGAGAGGGAGAGGGAGTGGAAAAATGAGAAATGAGAGGACAGTTACGGAGAAAATAAGAAGGGGAGACACAAGGAGAGAACAACGAAAGCTAAGAAAAGAGACAGAGTGAGAAGAAGAGTCAGTGAGAGATGAAAAAAGACACAAGCAGTGTGAAAGGGAGAAAGAGGGAGATGTGAATAGAAAGGCTGGGAGACAGGGAAGTAGAGACAAAAAGGGAGACAGCTGAGAGAAAATGGGAATGGAGTAAACATAGAAATAGGGATAACAAAAGGAGAAATGGGAAAGAGAGCTACGGAACGGAATACTGAGAACGATAATGAGAAAAATTAGAAAAGGAGGCAAGGTAACGGAGGAGGAAGAAAGCGTGTTACTCATTAGGACGCAGGGAAAGAACTAAGCAGACGAAAGCATTGAGGCTGAGTAGAACGAATGTAACATTCAAGTAAAAAGGGAGAGAGAGAAACAGAGAAATCAGAGAAATTTGCCGAGAGAAAGAACGAATGTAACATTAAAGTAAAAAGGGAGAGAGAGAAACAGAAATTAGAGAAATTTGCAGAAAGTAGAGATTAAGGGTGGGAAGAAAATAGGTCAATTTTTAGGGCAAGAAAGAGGAGGGGGATGTTAAGAAGGGAAGACAAGGGAGGGAAAGACAGTGGGAAGAGCGGAGTGAAAGAAGAGATTTCGAGTGACAGGGAAAGACGGAGAAAGGAGAGAGAAAAAGAGCATGCTGTTATTACTGAGGAAAGAAAGCAGTGAAGGAAATGGATTTAGTACAAGTAAAGAAATATGGATAAAGTAACGGAGACAAAAAGGTAAGACATGTGACAGATGAAAAAAGTAAGACAAAGTTGTGAAACAGGGAAGGAGAAAGAAAAGATGAGTGAGGTAAGGAGGGAGTGAGAGGGGGGGAGAAAGACCAAGGAAAGGAAAGAGAGAGA